>NC_088925.1:59802500-59960000 GCF_038396675.1 Hydra vulgaris
CCAAAAAATGTATGCTATGTTTGCAAGAAAAATTTGAAATAATTACTCATTTGAATCAAGAAAATTTATTAAATAAAAAATCTGAATTAATTTCTAAATGTAGGCACGAAAATAAATACCTCTTAAAAAATTATAAAAACAAATGACCAAATTAAACTATCCCCATTCCAAAGAAAATTATTTCATAATTACTTTCTGTAACTTCCCGTTAACAAAAAAATATTGTAATTAAAAATTTTTTATAATTTTTTATAATAATTTATAACTTCCTGTAAAATATTTTTTTCTATAAATTGAATTTTTTTGAGATTTAGTAACTCTTCCTGATGATCCAGCGATGGTGAAACTCCGAGTAGAAGATAAAAGTTAGATAAGTGTTTTTTACTAATTAATTATTGCTCTGTTCTCTAAGAACATTGAGCACTCTATTTGTAAAATACACTAAAATAATTTACATATATATATATATATATATATATATATATATATATATATATATATATATATATATATATATATATATATATATATTAGGGTGGCTCTTAAAACAACATTTTTGAAAAAAATCTGTTCCTACCCCTTTACTTTGTTCTATATAATACTAAAACACTAGGTTAAAAATTTTTTAAACAAAAAATTATTTTAGGGGTAGCTCAAGACCCTTAAAAATTTGACTGGTCCCTAAAATTTTGAAAATTTTGAAAAAGTTCTTCTAAAGTATGTCAACCTGGTACTCAAAAGAAGCGAAATTATATAAAAACTTTAAAAATAATAATCAATTTACAAAAAAATAACTTTTTTCTTAAATAAATGCATAAAAACTATTGTTTTTAAGCTGAAAATAAAAAAAGTCATTATTTTTCAAGTTTTAAAAAAATAGTTTTTTTTAAAACTTGAAAAATATGCTTTTTTTGTAAAGTTAATAATTTTTTGTTCAAAAAAATTTTAAACCTAGTGTTTTAGTATTATATAGAACAAAGTAAAGGGGTAGGAACAGTTTTTTTCAAAAATGTTGTTTTAAGAGCCACCCTAATATATATATATATATTTATATATATATATATATATATATATATATATATATATATATATATATATATATATATATATATATATATATATATATATATATATATATATATATATATGTATATATACACACACTTTTAAACAACTTTAAAATGTATTCTACACAATAGAGTGCTCAATGTTCTTAAAAGAACAGAGCAATTACACATGCAAATCAAGAATCAAAATAATAACACATGCAAATCAAGAATGCTTATTAAACAAAAATTCGGAATTAATTTCTAAATGTAGGCATGAAAATAAGTTTCTCCTAAAAAACTATAAAAATAAATGAGTTCAAATAATAATTACGTTAAATACCTTTTTTTAAAAAAACATTTTAAAAAAAGCATAAGTAATCATTTCTAATGAATTCTTTTTATAATAGTGTCAGCAAATTCCACATATGTGTGAAATTTTACAGTAGTTAAGACATTTGCGACTTCCTGTAATTTAATTTTTCGTATAAAATGAAGTTTTATTAATTTGATCATTCATTTCTGACGAATCTTTTGTTGATGAAACACAGGGTAAAATAAAAAAATTTTTTGTAAAGTGATTTTCTACTAATATATATGAAGACCTCAGTGGAAAAACCGGCGTTGTCACATTTAAAAAGTATTGAGAAAATATTTGTTGATCATTAATAAATGTCTTTATTTAAAGCAAAGAAAAAAAATTTTTGTATAAAAAATTAAAAAAATGTTTTGTTTTTAAATAAATTTTAAATAAAATAATTATAATATAAATTTTTTTAAATTGCTTAGTTTCATTTGCTTTAAATAAAGACTTTTATTATTGATCAATAAATACTTTCTCAATACTTTTTAAATGTGACAACGCCGTTTTTTCCACTGAGGTCTTCATATATATACATATATATAAATATATATATATATATATATATATTTATATATATGTATATATATATATGTATAATATATATATGTATATATATATGTACATATACATATATATATATATATATATATATATATATATATATATATATATATATATATATATATATATATATATATATATATATATATATATGTATGTATATATATGAAGACCTCAGTGGAAAAAACGGCGTTGTCACATTTAAAAAGTATTGAGAAAGTATTTATTGATCAATAATAAAAGTCTTTATTTTAAGCAAATGAAACTAAATAATTTAAAAAAATTTATATTATAATTATTTTTATAATAATTAAATATATATATATATATATATATATATATATATATATATATATATATATATATATATTTAAACAACTTTAAAAAGTATTCTACACAATAGAGTGCTCAATGTTCTTAAAAGAACAGAGCAATTATATATTAGTAGAAAATTATATATTAGTAAAAAAAAAAAAATTTTGTTAAGTGATTTTCTACTAATATATATATATATATATATATATATATATATATATATATATATATATATATATATATATATATATATATATATATATATATATATATATATATATATATATATATATATATAAGCAGAGCTGTGCCTGGGGGCTCATTTGCAAATTTAGGGGCCCTTTTACAAATAAAAGGTTGTTTTTTTTTATTTAGTATTATCTATTGGAAAAATATTTAAGAATTTTGGGACCCTTTTGAAGGAGGGGGTGCTTGGATCTAGTAGCCACGGCACTGTTGTATAAGGTTTCTGATGTGTCTTAATTGATGAAACCCATGGGGCACCATGAAACAAAGCAATTATACACTGATATAAAAGTATTATGAAAAGTCCTTTTGAGTTGTAATTAGTTACTACTAGATGTATTGTTTAACGTATAATTCAAATCAGAATATGTCAATAATATCGGAAGAGGTTCAAATTTATGTTTTTTCCATTGCAAAGTAATTTTAAAATTTTTGGAGTTGTAGCATTTTACGATGTTTTATTCTGTATTCTTTGGAATGTGTTTCTATTTTGTAAACTGTATTTCAATAGCTCTTCAATGTGGCAAAGATATTTAATAAATTAATTTTTTGAAAAACAAAAATCTGTCATCTTATTCAATCAGAATGTATGGGGTACCATGAAACAGTTTTAGTGGGGTACCATGAAACTAAATAAATGTACCATTTTGTAAATTACTCGATAGTCAAGCATATTATAATTAATTGCCGGTGGGAAATATTGACTTATATACTTAAATGTTTCACCTAACTTGGTAAAAAAATTTGGTGGACCATGAAATAAAGTTTATGTCGTAAAAATAAATGTTATGTTATTCAGTATTAATGCATGTAGTATGATGATGTAGTTATATAGTAATAAATTTAATTTTGTCACAGCATAAGTTACACAAGTTAATATAAACATAAGTTTGCTTTATTATACTTATATCAAGATATTTAGGAACACTTTTTTGATGAAGGATTAGCATTCATTTATTTTATGTTTTTATACTGATTTCTGTTAATATATAAAATCTATAGATGTAAATTAATGCTTAGCGTGGTATTAAATGATGATAGGACCATTAATTGAATTTTTATACAGCGTAAAGCCTCTTTGTTATTGAAAAACTAGTAAAGGAACCTTCTCGAGTAGTTCAATGTAGGTAGCTGTTGAATTAGTTTTAACAGGAGGGTGTTCACTTAACATTTAACAGGAGGGTGTTCATTAAATGCTGCAGATAAAGTTGATCTTAATCACAGCACCTTTTGCAGTTAATTTATGCTCATGTATTCTGCACCAATAAGTGTTTGTCCTACTTAGTAAATGAAACTTGTGTAAGTTTGTGACTAAAAGAAAATTCTAAATGTGTGTTTCTATTTTTACAGATATGTAAAAACGAAAAAAGGAATAAAAGAAGGAGAAATCGTTACTATAAAACCTAATTTTTTTAAAAAGAAGAGCATTTACTAAAGAGCAAGAAAATCTTTTAAAGCAGTAAATTGTCACCTGCTCTCAAATGTATTATGGACACATGTTGTAAATTTAAGATCTATAAGCGACATGCGCCTAATAATGCATCATTTGGATTTCTTGGTCTTGCAAATCCAACTGGATTGATGAACACAGAGTTATTTGAAGAAGTAGTTCAACATTTTATAGGGTCATTCCATGCCAAGTGGTGCAAATTTTAATGAGGTCCCTCATGGACCATCTCAGATTTTATTGAAATTTTTTGATTTTGTACATATATATGTTAAAAGCATGTTTTGAAAATTTTAGATCAATATCTAATATGGTTCTTGAGAAAACGCTATTTAAGTAGTGGGCTATTTTGCATAAAATTTCACTCTACAAGAAAAAAGGGTTTTTTCATCATTTTTAACAGCCAATAACTTTTGAACAAGTTAGTTTTATACTTCAATTATTATAAGATAGCAAGTGTGCTGTGGATACTTTGAAAAAAGAAAAAAATATTATTTCTGGCATCTTAACTTTTTCCATAATGGCGGGCTAAAGTTGATTTTTTTGTTTTAAGAATAAGTTTTTTTGTGATTTTAAAGACCTTAATCTTAAAAACTAGTTACAAAGTTAATACAAATCAAATTGCCTGCTGATCTACATGTGGTGGATAAACATTTTTAAAAAAATCAGTTGATTAAAGAGCTGCATTCAAAAGTTATAGGTCTCCAAAATGAGTCAGATCGAGATTTTCGTAAAATTGATCTGTGATGCAAAGCATCTGTTACCTAAGATGGCACTTTTTTTTTTTTATAAAATTTTTTATACGCATCAATTAAAGACTGTTAATTAATAAAAACCAAAAAAATTAATGGGCGCTTATTTATAACCCCCAAAAGGTAGTCTCTAAAAGTCAGGTAAATTTTCCATAAAATTCTGAAACTGACATAATAAATAAATGCATTGAATTATATAATGTTATTTATTATGAAATATCAATTAAAAAATATCAATGCTTAAAGCCTTTTAATCCCTTTAGATAAAGAACTTTTAAATCCCAATAGATAAAGTCCCCTCCCCTCTTTATAATACAATAATTTTTTTAATGAAAAACAAACAAAATGTTTTTAAGAAAATAAACAAAAATAATAAAATTTACAAAAAGTTGAATTTCTCAAATAATAAAATAATCTCATTGATTTCTTTTAAGTCAATACTATAAAATCTTCCACTGTTTCACTGGACTTTAAGAGATTGCACTTAGCATAAAATATGCATTAGAGGTACCCAACAAAGATCATCTCTGCATGGCCACGTAAACTTGTTACATAAAGACTTTTTCATGAATTTCATATTAAGATCTTGATGCTCTTCTGAAATACTAAGAATATTTCCTAAATACCATTGAGCATCGTAAACGCAGGCCACATATTCTCCTGGTGAGTAACTGGAAATTTTATTAATATAAATTCTGCAAGTAGAAAAATCCACATTAGTGCAAATAATATTAAATGAGACTCTTCTTATTTTTATTGAGGTAAGTGACACTGGGATAAAAACGTGGTGGTTTCGTGTCCCAGGTATTGTCGAACAAGAACGATATCTCTCTTCCAAATTGAAGTTTGTAGTATGTGTTTCTATTGAAACTTTGTCAACAAAAAAAAAAGATATTCCTTTGACGTGTTGAACACACCAGCTGTACATTTTGCTTGGTGTGTCAATAGGATCGTTTAGTGATTGTAGACTGGCTCGTGCAACAAGACGTTTCACTGTTCCACCAACACCATCACAGGGGCTTTTACCATGCGATGTTGCAAAAAGTGCCACTCTGCAGTCATGTCAAAATCGTGTTTATGGTAGCATAAGTTGATAACATTTTTGTAATTTTTATATTGTGATGCAGCTCCATCACTAAAATAGATAATGTGTTCAAATGTTTGTAATTGTTTAAGTTTATCAATAACATTACCGATAAAGCAATGAACAGCATCTGTTCCATGTTTCAGATGATCTGATATAACACAATAACTTTGACTATCAAGTTTTCCATCTTTTATAAAATACGCAACAAAGGGGTGCACAGTTGCTTGGCTGTTATTCCAGTGAAAACCTTGCACTGCATCCTGTATTAGAAAACTATAGTTTTCTGCAAAGTCAAGAAGAACCAAAGCTTGATTTTCTTTTAAATTAGTTTTCAAATGTTGGTAGTAGGTGGCTTGACTTTTTGATATAAAATGATGCACTCGTAAACTATCTAACTGTTCATAAACCATTTCAATAAATTCATCTAAGGTAGAGTTGCTGGTACTAAAGTACATTGGTAATTTGATTTTTGCCATTGATAAAAGTTAACTTCACTAATTTCTTTTTCTGTAAACAAAGTGTCAATGTAGTCTAACAAAACCTTTTTAGCAGGACATTTATCGCAGCTATGCAGCATACAATCTCTATTTTCAATGCTACAAACCATTAATTTTAATAAGATTTTGTAATCAGAAATTCCAGGAATTTTCTGTACAAGGAGCTTTACATTTTGATGGTACTGGCAAACACAAACTGCATGCAGACCAAGAGCACCGCCCACAGGAATGCACCACTTGGGCCTTAGCTCACAAAATTTTGAAAATCCAACTTTAAGGTAATTATATTTCTTTTTAAACTCAATATGTAGCTCTTTCATATTGACTAGTAGAAGGCGCTTTTGGATATGTTGCTTTTTACTATCTACTTTAACTGAAACAAACTCTTTTTTTCCTGGACAAACCCTTGAATATTCATCGCATTCGTAGAAATGAACAACCTCTGTAATTACATCTTCGCTTAGTTTTCTACCCGATTTTGGAGAAGGTTTTGATAGTATTCCACTTTTTTTACTTAATTTTCTGGCTTGTACTACAGATCTTTTTGAAGTAAAAAAAACTTCTGAGTTTTCTCTATTGACCAACTGTCTGGAGTGAGTGTAAGATTTTTTCAGAATTTGACAATGTTTTTTCAAATTTTGACTTAATTTGAGTCATAATATTGTCTAAATCTGTGTTTGTTTTTTTCAAACATTTTTTTGAGGGTGATTCAATTCCACAAAGTGCAGCTATTTCTAAACCTAGCACATTGGCAACAGCCTTTTGTGTATGAGCTCTTACGCTATCAATTTTACGCTTTCCATATGCAACTCTATCTTTTTTTGAAACAAATTTTAGAGGTGAGCATCCAAAACTTGCAATACTTGAATTAAGATCTTCTTTTAATGTATGGTTGTCAACATAAATTTCTTTTTCTTGGAGTTCATTTTCTTTTGTATTATGTTTGCAATTCAGAACTTTTCTGCAACTAGTGCAAATTTTTTGACCAGGTATTAAACCAAAATCTTTGGCATATGAAAGACTGATAACTCTAAGAGAATCTAAAAAATAACGGAAATAATTATTAAATATTTTTTTTTTTATTTATTTAGTGTTATTAAGGTATTTTTATTAAATTAAGATATTAAATATTGAAACTTACTTTTCACATTTTTTGCGTGCTTGTTCAACGGATTACAACAATACCTGCGATGTTCATTCTCATACCTCGACAAGTAAACTTTCTCGTGATAGCTACAAATAAAATCTATGGGATTTATTTTGCTTCTCAAAGAAATAAGCTCTTGGTTTAGTTTCGACAGTTCTTGGTAGCGTTTACTTTTATTAGATAGATAGCACTGTTCATTTAATGCTTTACCAATACAGCAAGTAGAAAGCTCAGGCATATTACTTATTATTAATTAGTTCTAAAATACAACAATTTATTTGGTTTTATTAGTACTTTTTAGATTGACATACTAGTAATATAGAATTAAATGAAACAATAACTAAACTTTTAAAAAGTAATAATTTTTTATGGAAAATTTACCTGACTTTTAGAGACTACCTTTTGGGGGTTATAAATAAGCGCCCATTAATTTTTTTGGTTTTTATTAATTAACAGTCTTTAATTGATGCGTATAAAAAATTTTATAAAAAAAAAAAAGTGCCATCTTAGGTAACAGATGCTTTGCATCACAGATCAATTTTACGAAAATCTCGATCTGACTCATTTTGGAGACCTATAACTTTTGAATGCAGCTCTTTAATCAACTGATTTTTTTAAAAATGTTTATCCACCACATGTAGATCAGCAGGCAATTTGATTTGTATTAACTTTGTAACTAGTTTTTAAGATTAAGGTCTTTAAAATCACAAAAAAACTTATTCTTAAAACAAAAAAATCAACTTTAGCCCGCCATTATGGAAAAAGTTAAGATGCCAGAAATAATATTTTTTTCTTTTTTCAAAGTATCCACAGCACACTTGCTATCTTATAATAATTGAAGTATAAAACTAACTTGTTCAAAAGTTATTGGCTGTTAAAAATGATGAAAAAACCCTTTTTTCTTGTAGAGTGAAATTTTATGCAAAATAGCCCACTACTTAAATAGCGTTTTCTCAAGAACCATATTAGATATTGATCTAAAATTTTCAAAACATGCTTTTAACATATATATGTACAAAATCAAAAAATTTCAATAAAATCTGAGATGGTCCATAAGGGACCTTTGCACCACTTGGCATGGAATGACCCTATATCAAAAAATTCTCGTCAAAAAAAAATTCATCTTTACTTATATTTGATAATCACGAGAGCCACTTATGTTAAAAAGCTGTTGATCTTGCTAAATGTAACAGTGTTACTAATCTTACTATACTACCACATAATAGTTACAAAGTGCAGACCCTAGATGTTTCTGTATTTGCTCCATTTAAAGTTTATTATAATGGAACAGTAAAATCTTGGCTTCTAAATTATCATGGAGTCCTACTGTGAGTGTTTTAATCATCCCTGGAGAAACACTATTTACGAAATTGCATCTTGTGTTAGCATCGCATATGAAAAAAGTTTTACTATCACAAACATTCAAAGTGGATTTTGGAAAAGTGGAATATTTCCTTTTGACAAGAATGTATATTCAGAAGCAGATTATTTATGTAGTGTTTTTGCTGATTGAAACAATCCAAATACATATCAAAAAAATACTGGAAAAACTCTGAATACCAATAACTTGTTTCTCTCACCAGGAAAGCTTTAGAAGCCTTTTGTCAGTTCCGAGCCAAGTACAAGTCAAGCCAATGATTCTGAAATTATTAACTTTTTTAAGCCCTTCTCAGTTTAAGGGATTTTTGAAGGCCGCTGAAAGAAAAAGTAAAATAAAACTTTGTGAGAAAGCTAGCAGTATAATAGCAACAGATGCACCAACAAAAAATGTACTGAAGTAAAGAAAAGAGAAGGAAGATAAAGAAATAACTATCTTATCAGAAAAATTAAAATTAAAATTTTGTTTCCGAAAGTGATTTATTAAGTGATAAGCATGATTCTTATTCTTAATTTTAAAAATTTATAATAAGCTTTTTAAAAATATTGTTTCTTTTCTTTATATAATTTTTTGTATTGTTTTCTTACATTTTATAATTTTTTTGTTATCTTGTTTCATGGTGCCCCATAGACTGTATCAAGGTACCCCATGGGTGGGGTACCTTGATACAAAGTTCTACTTTTCCTCAATAAGTTTTTACAAGTTCGACCTCTTTAATTTTGGTAATTTAAGAATTTAATTTTGAAGGTTAAATGTTTACCTAAAATTGCACTAATCGCTTAAAAAAAACGTGTTTAAAAAAGTAGTTACGAAACAAAAACCAAAAGTATATCATGGTGCCCTACTCTCCCCTATATATAAAGTTATAAACAATATATGTCAAATTATATTCAATATAAATATAAAATTATATTTATATAATAGTTTTATATAATTTATTTATCAGTAGCTTAAGGAACGTTATCAATTTATTATATGAATCACAAGCATGTGCTTATTTATAACAAGTACATTTTAAAATAAATCTCGATTATAAAATTAAAGATTATATTTTTCTACCTTCGATGGTGAAAATTACATTTTTTATCTAAAGAGTTTTAAAAGAAATCGTAAGAGTTTTATAACATATTAAAAATAATTTATGTTACCTATAAAATTTAAGACTAACAGTTAACTTTGATTTTTTTACAGGTCATATTGAAACGAGATATTGTGTAAGTGGTTTTCAAAGAAGTCGTTAAACAACAATGGAAAAGCTTCCAATTCGCGAGATAACCGTGAAAGCATTCATGATTAAAGAATTGTTTAAAAGTTTACTTAATTTCGACTGTAATTTCAATTTTTTTTTTTGAAATAAACCAATCAAGTTTTATATAAATTTGCTTTTTTTGTAAATTTTAAACAGTTAAACGTAGTTTTTCAAGATTTGCAATGTGTAAACCACGTAGGACCCTTACGGGATACCCGGCGGGCATACCCATATGGGCCCCAGAAGAAAACCACGGCCAAGATCCGACGGGTTGTCGATGGGATTCCCATATGGGTCCCAGTTGCAAACCCAAATGGGCCCCTTACGGTTTTAAAGAACGGGATTTGACTGGGACCCATACGGGATACCCAGCGGGCTTACCCATATGGGCCCCACATGGAAACCGTAGCCAAGATCCGGCGAGATACCGTTGGTCTTCCTATACGGGACCCAGTTCACGACCCGTACGGTACCCGTATGTCAATATTGGCTGGGTAATAGTTAATAACGTCGTCATGTAGTCTATCAAGCTGATTACTTTTAGTTTTAGTACTAGTTCTTAAAAGAAATTGAATTTCAATATCTATATAACTTTTAACAAGGAGATTTTATGAAAAAACGAATGATATATGTTCGAACTTTATTTTCTATTAACGAAATATATACTTAAAATACTATTATATAACTTTTATATAATGCGAAAGTTTTTTTTTTTTTTTGCAATTTTGCGAAAAAGAAAATTCATTTGCGGACGTTTTGGATCAAGTTTCGATAAATTTCGGGATTTTTTAAAAAGTGCATTCGGGAGAAAAACAGTAAAAAATAAGCGCCGTGTGGACACAATTCAAAAGTGCCAAAAAAACACATCAGGAAAGCAAGACAGAATTTACTGTATTTAGTTGAGTAGCGTCAAAAGTTGCATGGCGCTTACTTCCCGCGTTATACATTTCATTGCTTGCACATTGTCGACGATTTGATTGAAAACAATTGTCAACTTGAGTATTGCTGCATGTTTCTGTATGAGAACTCGATAAAATTCTTTATCCATGTGCTCTACGGACGAGGCGGACTTTTTGTCCGTGCACAAATCCGCAACAGTTTGATGCGGAAAAAGGTTTCAAATATTGTTTACCGCCAATGTGAGTTATAATTACAACTTAACTTAGAATTTTCTAATTCTTAAGACTTAATTTTAAAAAGCGTAATTCTTGTTTACTTATTTTATCTTAATTCTGACTTTTTATAAACAGTTGTCAAAGAAGACGTGCTCTACTTAAAGGTTAACAAGCAGGAGCAGTAACAAACATTGTAAATCTTTCGAACTTTAATGAGAATGATTTTGGTGTAATAAACCAAAATTTCTTCTGTCCATCTATCAATAAAATTTTATCAAATGGGAGAGGAGGGAAACAAACCGAATGCCTATGAACTCCAAGTAACGCGCTATGTGAAACGGTTGATTTTTCGGGACTTTGCGATCTCTAATGAATACACAAACAATGTTGTTCTTGTCAACAGTTCAATAGGCGAGCCAAAAGTCTGCGTTGTTTCCGACATGCAATATGATGGTGTTGAAGACAAATTCAAAGTGACAATTGCTCCTTTCAAAAAACAAAGAGATTTTTTTGAAGAATATCCATGCAATTTATCAGATTTTAATATTTTTCTCGTTTCTGGAGATATAAATCATGACAGAAAACGCGAAGTTGGGACAGACTGCATAAAAAAGTAGTTCGTCTGCCTCTAATATGAGAACGAAGTTGCCGAAATTGATACCAATGCAAAAGAAGAAGGTCGATTTAACAAAAAATATGCACAGTGGGTATGTACACCCTTGTTTCATGCTAAGACAAGTTAGTAAATCTATTTTTCCATGTACATATGTGTTCATTTCCAGTATAAATTGTATATTTTAGATACAAAAAATTGTTCAGTATTTGTTTTAAATAATTAACAACTGACACTCGTATATATTACTCGTAATAAAAAGAATAATAAGGTAAAAATATTTATGTATCGAATATACGGAAACGTAATTCTTACTTATTTGAACCTAAAAAAAATTTGAATCAATCCATATAATTCGAAACTAGTGTAAAACATCTTTCTAACTCCTAATTCCCCTTTATCAGCCTCAAAATATTTTTTATGTCCGAAAATCGTCAAAAAACGCCCTTAAATTCCGACTTAAAATGGCCAAAATAATGAGTTTTTACACTTTTTTTGAGTCTAAATCTATTAAGGTTGTTTTTTCGTGAACTTTTTATCGATTTTGTACATTTTTTACTTAACTTTTTTCTCTCACTTTAGTTTTTCACATATGATGTTAAAGCATGTATATCACATATAACAAAATCAATCATTAGAGCAAGAAGGTAACAAATTTAGTTTTATTTTCTAGCTTTATTTAAACATCTTATAAAATCATACATATAAATATATTATTATATAATATATGTCATATGATATATATATATATATATATATATATATATATATATATATATATATATATATATATATATATATATATATATATATATATATATATATATATATATATATATATCATATCATATATAAATTTATTAGTGGCTGGATAGCTCAGTTGGTTAGAGCGTTAAACGGAAAGTTAAGACCCGGACTGTTGCACGATACGGGTTCAAATCCTGCCACCACCAACTCAGCGCTTGAGTAGTACTTCTGTACGCAAAAATGTTGGTCAATAACGGACGCTACTTTGGATTAGTCTTAATGACTATTTGTGGCTGTTCCTATGCTAAGCCAACAATATCTTCGGATAAAAACATTGTATAGAAAAATATAGCATGAAAAATTCAAATAAAAAAAAATATATATATATATATATTTAAGTTAATAGAAAATCACTTAACTAAATTTTTGTTTTATTTTACACAGTGTTTCATCAATGAAGACTCATCAGAAATGAATGATCAAATTATTAAACTTTGATTTATATCAAAAATTAAATTACAGGAAGTCGCAAATGTCTTGACTACTCAAACTTTATTTCAAAATTTTCAAAACCACTTTTTTAAGGGCATCTTCAAATATTCGTTTAGAGGAATTGATTACAGGAATTGATCAGTTAATAACAGGCTAAACCAAAACTCCTTTAATAAAAATGTATTCTATTCCTCTAAACGAATATTTATTAAGATACCCTTAAAAAAAGTGGTTTTGAAAATTTTGAAATAAATTTTGACCCTGAAAAAAAGAATACAAAAAAGCGAAATAGAACTAGAAATGTAATTTAGTTCAACCCCCCCCCCCCCCCCCATATAGCAAAAATGTTCCCACTAACATAAGAAGTGTTTTTAAAATTGGTCGATAAGCATTTCCTGCCCTCTAATAAATTACATAAAATTTTTAATCGAAATACAATTAAAGTTAGCTACAGCCCTCTAAAAAATGAAGCGTTGATTTGATGTTGATCAACGTTGATTTTGCGTTGACATTAGCGGTCAACGGCGATCAACTATAAATGAATGTTGTAGCAACGTCAATATTATCAACAGCAAATCAACGTTTATTTACTAACTCTGAGCGTTCGTTGATTTTCTGTTGACAAAAAACAAATTTATTGAGCCGTTTACTAACAGTAATTTGCTGAGCAAACAGTATGTTCTGCTGGGATTTTTTTGTTATTTTTGGTGGTAATAAAACGTTTGTTCAAATTTTAATTATTTTA
Source organism: Hydra vulgaris (assembly GCF_038396675.1). Lineage (NCBI taxonomy): Eukaryota > Metazoa > Cnidaria > Hydrozoa > Anthoathecata > Hydridae > Hydra > Hydra vulgaris. Next base: position 59,816,302 of record NC_088925.1, read on the forward strand.
CGGTATAAAATGAATATAAACTTTATTGAAAAACATATATTTTATTAAGTAATTATATTTTCAGTTCTTGAATAAAGATTATCCTAAGGAAATTAGGGTAGTTCTTTAACTATTTGAGGATAATAGAACATCGTAATATAAATATTTTAACAATTTAGCATGAAAAAGTCACAACTTAGCAGCAATTTGGCTTATTACTGCTTATTATAATAACATTACTATTATCATAGCAAATTAGCAATGTTTATGACTGCAAGTATTTGCCTGATAAATTCTGACTGCAAACTTAAATCATATAGTACAAAATGCAATTTAAATTGGTTTTTTCTGTATAAGAATAATAATTCGTTTATTTTTTTTCTTTTGTGATGTAATAAAATAAAGATAATAATGCCTAAATGTGACAGAAGCCTATACATAAGAGAATTTATGAAAGAAAAACGAGATATTGAAAAAAGAATAAAATAATTTCTTGAAGAGTGCAATATTGTTGGTAGAGGGAATTGCGTTCATCTAGATTCAGACATTCAAAAGATTTTTGAAGTTTGTATATTGATGTTTTCAATCACTTCGCCTGAAAAAAAATTTTGTTCAAGTAAAGTTGAATCTAATTATGGTGATGTTGACGACATTTCTGTTGAAAATAGTTTATACAGTAGTATTGATACCTTAACTTGAACAAAAGATTTTTTAAATGAGTGGTCATTAAAATACTGTATAAAAGATGATGCTTTATATGCACTTTTATTTCACTTAAATAAATTTCCTCCATCTATACCGAAATGCAGGCAGACATTACAAAAATCTCTTCAAAAAGTTAATGTTTTATATGTGGAGGCGATTATATATATCTTGGAGTTGAAAGTGCAATTGATTATTATATATCAACAGTCGGAAATAACGAAAAGCTTGATCTAATTGTAAGTATTGATGGTGCACTTATGTACAATAGTAAAAAGACTTCCATTTGGCCTATACTTATTACAACTAACAGAAAAGGACCATATGCTGTTGCAATTTGGCATAGTAAGTGAAAACCAAACAATTTGGATGAGTACTTTAAAGATTTTATTCTTGAAATGAAAAAATTGCAAACTAATGGGTATAAACAGCTGCAGGTGACTATTAAAGCTTTTGTAATGCACCTGCAAGAGCATTTGTTGAATGCATTATAGGGCATAGTGGCTACCATAGCTTTGAAAAATGTATGGCAGTTGGCACACAAAAAGATGGTTTAAGATTATTGGAAACAATTGCTTTACTTTGTACTGACATGGCTTTTAAAAATATTTTGTATAAAGAAGAAGGTCACCAACTTGAGAGTCTTTCTCCACTTGTTCAGTTAAATTTCTCAATGGTAACTGGATTCCCATCGGACTATATGCACCTTATATGTCTTGGGATAGTTAAAGAACTTCTAATAAACTGGTGTAAAGGTCCCCAATATATTAGAATAAGTCAATCTGTTAAAGACGGTATTTCAAATGAACTCATAAATTTGCGAAGTTATACACCATCCAATTTTCAACATAGACCACTCTCTTTAAATGAACTTGAGATAGTGGAAAAGCAACAGAGTTTCAGTTCTTTCTGCTTTCTGCTGGACCTGTTGTTTTAAAAAGGAATAATAAATAAAACTAGCTATGACTTATTTATTTCTCTTTCAATTGCTATGCACATACTGCTTTCTGAGAAAACGGTGAAAAATGAATTGTTAGTGGCATATGCTAAACAGTTGCTTATATGGTTTGTTAGAGAAGTGCAAATTTTGTATGGGGACATCTTTGTAACATACAATGTTCATACCATGATTCATTTAGCTGATGATTGTGTTAACTTTGGGGAGAGTCATGATCATCTATCAGCTTTTCCTTTTGAAAACTTTTTGGGTCAAATTAAAAAAAGGATGCGTAATTCGCATCAGACTGTTGCTCAAATAGTGAATCAACTAGATGAGAGAAAAAAGTTGAATATTTTTCTTAGAGAAAGGAATGGTAAAGAAATTTCTGTCCAAGTGGTAAAATAAAAAGATCACATCTATGAGACAGAGTTTATTTCATTCTAGACAAAGGGTTTATTTTAGTAGAAGAGGTTTTGGTAGATCTCAAAAAATGCAAGGCTCTAAATCCTCATTCAGTTTGAAAGTTTTTTCCTAATTGTTCTGAAACATCTTATTTAGACATTTGTTATGTAAATTGATTAGCCAACCTAAAAACAAATTTTCTGAAAAAAAAAAGAACTTTTGAAAAAAGGCTTGATGATACCTGTTTAAAGAGGTGGTTATGCTTTTTTTCTGCTGAGACATTGTGATATTGCTTATGATCACTGATTTCTTGAATTAGAAACACAAATTTTAATTATACTTACAGACCATCAATTTTTAAAGAATGTCTGTGCATGTGTCATTTTGTAAAATTTGTTATAAATTTGTCAAATATATAGTTCATTTAATAATTTTAAAGTGAGTTAAATGCATTTTAATTTATAAGTTTTTTGTGTGAAACAAATACCTGGTATGTTTATAGAAATAATAAAATATTTACGCTAGTATTTTACATTAATAAATCTAAAAGCGTTTTACAAAGTTCATTGATTTTAATCTCTAATGTATTTTTAACTTTATTTTGTAACTTATATAAGATTGTTTAGAATTAAATTGCACCAGAATGTTGAAATGTCAATTTTTAAATGAAAAAATTAAAGAAGTGGAAGTGATTGCTAAAAGTTGGATGAAAAATAATGGGAAATGCTTTTGGCCGCAATTTAAAAGTTCTGCTGCAATTTGTAAAGCTGTCACAACTATGCAGGCACCAACCTCTGATTGGAAGATATACCCAGCTAGGATTTTATAAACTACAAGTTTGCATACTACTATAAAAAAATGTAAAATAATTGAATTAGATTCTGAACTATATGTTTTGACCAGGGCACTGGAGAGGATAAACATGTGCTGGTGCAAACTTATTTTTGGTCCCCCTTTACAATATGACTATTCTCTCATTTAATATCACTTATTTTAAATCCAATATTCCAACGGGCATTTGTTTAAATTATATGTTCTGAATGTCTTTTGAATGTTTAAAGAAGATTTCCAACGATTTAAAAAAGTTTTTTTAATCGTTGACAAAAACATTTTTATTTCGCAGTCTTTATATAAAAAAGTTTTTTTAACAAGGTTTTTAGTTTCTTTTTAAAACTTTTAGTGTTTTTTAAAAACTAAAAAATTCATTAATTTTCATTGATTTTTCATTAAAATTCATTAGTTTCAACTGCACCCCGTTCTCAGAGGGCATTTGCCGCGAACATTTCAATTACATTTTCATTAGATATTGATAAATGATTTTACGTACATAGATTTGTGTTTAGATTTTTATGAAGAAGCTCAGTCACGCTTAGAAAAAGCAGCAGATACTTCAAATATTGAAACTGACATCGCAGAGAAAAAAGGGACAAAGCGAAAGTAAATTTTACTAAAATTAGTTTTTAATAAATAAAAAATTTTGCAATAAAGAATTACACAAATCATGCACTTTTTTTGTTTAAAAAGTAAAGTTTCTATTAAAGGAGAAAGACAGCAATGACATTCTGTGAAAGTGATGAAGATATTGTGGTTGGTGATGAAGGATTATACGGAAGACATTATTTTAACGGTTCAAATAGCCAAAGAACATCTAACGTGATTCCAAATATAGCGGGTTAACTATTTTTGTAAAAGTAAAATAATGTTTTGTTAAAATAAACATGCTTTTTTTTTTACTGAATTATAGATGTTTTTAAATTGATATCAACTCCCCATTTACACAGTGAAATAGCAAGCTTTTCAGTTGCTGAAAATAACATTGACTTCTCAAAAGAACTAATCTATCTCAAGGGAAGATGATGTTGTCTTCAAATATATTGGTAAAAAAAAGTCCTAATGTTGCTTTTGTTCTTATTAAAATCTGTGTGCGTGTGCAGTAAAAAAATTAATAGAAATCAGAACTATATATTATAGAATATAGTTTTGTTGACAAATATTTTATAATATATTTTTGTTGACAAGTTTAAATAAAAATCACTATAGAATGTTTAAAAATTTTGTTTAATTTTTGTATGTATAGTTTATCTATACCTAGTTAGAAAATGGCTCTAAAAATTGTGTTTTGGATAAAGGGGATAGCAGATAAAGATATTTGTCTTGCCAGAGTAAATCAAATTTTTAAGAGTGTACATTTCAATGTGTTAATCAAAGTTTTATTTATTTTTTTTCCATTTAGGTAATTTTTCATGGTTAATTTTTTACAAAATATTTTACATAAGTAATAATAATATAATTTATTTTAATACATTTTTTTTTTTAAGATTTTTTAAAAAGTTGCGTTGAGTTGGATGGCAAAAATAGATAAAAAGGTAGGGGAAAGGCGCCTATGATGGCATAGCGCCTATGATGGCATATCGGTCATATTTCCATTAAAATTGCTTTGGTAAAAAAATGATTAGACCTACATGACTATACTGACTTTACATTAGTTTTAGTGAAAAAATGTCCCTTGTGCACAAGTATTGTTTTTATAATCAACAAAAATCGATTTTGGGATGTGCTGTTGTAGTTTTATTTCCTTCATATATTTAAGATTGTGATTTTACTATTAACTGTGCAGAAATGAAATTTTCATGCATTTTATATTCAAGTTTTGTGCATTTAGTGGAATAGTTACTTTAATTTTATCTTATGAACAAAGCAGACACAGCTTGTTTTAATGAAAATGATGACTTTTACCCATGATGGCATACTGACGAGTTGGGGGTGTTGAAATATTGACGAGTTGGGAAAACTTTTTTTTTTATAAGAAAAACTTATTTTTAAGTAAAGTTAAAAGAAAGCGATGCTCCAAAATTTTTTTTTGGTCCAAAAAATACGTAAAACGCAATATATCCAATGTGCATGCGCAAAATTTTACAATGCTGGTGTGTAGCATGAAATGGTAAATTAGGATGGTTTCGAGTAATTTCTGGCTTTTCTGAGGGAAGACTCTAAGGTTAAATGAAATCATTAAGTTACCCTCGATCCTAACTAGCCCCATCCTCCCCTATGCCATCATAGGAGCAGTGGTTGCCTATGATGGTACACTTGTGCTTTTTTTACAATAAGAATAACTTATAAAAAAATATAACTGATGAAAACTCCCAGGGTAATTATTGTTCTAGATGTAACAAGGAATGTATCCATATCAAAACTTTTATTATTGGTCTTCAGGATACTGATTAATGAAGCTTCAAAGTTAAGTATGCCATCATAGGCGCCTTTCCCCTACTACTGTTGCATTTTATTTTAATATCAAGGATTACATATGGCCCCCACAAATTTTCAAAATTTTGAATCAAATCAGAAAAGTGATTCAAGAATCAATTTTAAAATCCATGTCTTGAAATCAAGATAATTTCAATCATATAGAATGAACATAATATGTATTCTGACCCTTGAGTAATTTTTATTTTTTTAATAATAGATGAGTTCTCTTAGTCGTTGTGGAGGTAATATTCCATATAAATCAGCTTTTGCTTTTGGAAAGTTGTTGATGAGCGAGGACGCTGGGGCATAATTTCTGCAGTTTGATTTTTTTCAAATTTGATTTGAATTTTTGATTTAGATGCGATTACACGACCGCATCATGATGCAAAAATTTGCTAATGCCATTCAGGCATTTTGGAATTTTTAAGGCAATTAGGAACACGACTCAATCGAAAAGTTTTAAAAATGAACAATGCTGCAAACGCTAAATAAATTGTTTGAAAATGTAAATTTTGTGTTTAATTCAATAAAAAACTGTATATATATAAATTATAAATTAGTAGAAAATCACTTAACAAAAATTTTTTTCATTTAACACTGTGTTTCATCAATAAAAAGACTCATCAGAAATAATGAGTTTTTTTATTGATAAGAGCATTTCTGATGAGTCTTTTTATTGATGAAACACAGTGTTAAATGAAAAAAAATTTTTAAAGTGATTTCCTACTAATTTATAACTGCTCTGTTCTTTTAAGAACATTAAGCACTCTATTTTGTAGAATACATTTTAAAGTTGCTTAAATATATATATATATATATATATTTATATATATATATATACATATATATATATATATATACATATATATATATATATATACATATATATATATATATATATATATATATATATATATATATATATATATATATATATATATATATATATACATATATATATATATACATATATATATATATATATATATATATATTTATATATATGTATATATATATTTATATATATGAATATATATATATATATATATATATATATATATATATATATATATATATATATATATATATATATATATGTATATATATTTATATATAAATATATATATTTTTTTGATATATGCATCAAAAAGCGATATTAAAATGCTGTCGGTTATTATAAAAATCAGTGTTGAATCACCAGAATAAATATTTGTTGATTAAACGTTGAAAAGCAACATTCGATCAACGTTTTTTGTAAACACCAAATCAACGTTAATAAGTGGCTAACATTTTAAACAAAAAATCAATATGGAATCAATGTTGACGAGAAACATTGAATCAACATCAAATCAACGCCTCGTTTTTTAGCGGGAGTTGCACAAAAAATATTGAAAGAATTATAAAAAGGTTACAATAATGCTTTGTTAAACAAAAACAAAATCCTAAATGAAAAAACTGCAGAAAATTGGATGAGTGGAAGTTGTTTATCAAAAAATGTGGTATATAATTCCCGCTAAAAAATGAGGCGTTGATTTGATGTTGATTCAATGTTTCTCGTAAACATTGATTCCATATTGATTTTTTGTCCAAAATGTTAGCCACTTATCAACGTTGATTTGGTGTTTACAAAAAACGTTGATCGAATGTTGCTTTTCAACGTTTAATCAACAATCATTTTTTCCTGGTGATTCAACACTGATTTTTATAATAGCCGACGGTATTTTGATATCGCTTTTTGATGCATATATCAAAAAAATATATATCAACAGTTTACAAAATATATATATATATATATATATTTAAACAACTTTAAAATGTATTCTACAAAATAGAGTGCTCAATGTTCTTAAAAGAACTGAGCAATTATAAATTAGTAGAAAATCACTTAAGAAAATTTTTTTTCATTTAACACTGTATTTCATCGATAAAAAGACTCATCAGAAATGCACTCATCAATAAAAAACTCAGTATTTCTGATGAGTCTTTTTATTTATGAAACACAGTGTTAAATGAAAAAAAACTTTGTTAAGTGATTTTCTACTGATTTATAATTTATATATATATATATATATATATATATATATATATATATATATATATATATATATATATATATATATATATATATATATTATGTATGTATATATATATAAAATATTTGTATATAAAATTTATACATATTGCTCAAATCTTAATTTGTTTTGTAAAAAACAGGCTGTAAATAAAGGATTTAGCAAAAAAGTTATTGATAGAGCAATTCAAAGCTAACTCAAAAGAATAATGAAAGAAAGTAGGCACTACATTTAGAAAGTTTTTTTATTGAATTTAACACAAAATCTACATTTTCAAACAATTTATTTAGCGTTTGCAGCATTGTTCATTTTCAAAACTTTTCGATTGAGTCGTGTTCCTGATTGACTTAAAAATTTCGAAATGCCTGAATAACATTCGCAAATTTTTGCATCATGATGCTGTCGTGTAATCGCATCTAAATCAAAAATTCAAATCAAATTTGAAAAAAATCAAACTGCAGAAATTATAGCAAATAGTTACATAAATGACTGACTAGGATAAACAAAATATATTTCCTGTGAAATAAAAAATCTAAAAAAATGCATAAAACCATTCTTACCCACTATCATATGATACAGGGTGTATGTTTTAAAATTTATCTTTAATGAACCACCCGAGACATTAAAACAGGCCCCAGCGTCCTCGCTCATCAACAACTTTCCAAAAGCAAAAGCCGATTTATATTACCTCCACAACGACTAAGAGAACTTATCTATTATTAAAAAAATAAAAATTACTTAAGGGTCAGAACACATATTATGTTTATTCTATATGAATGAAATTATCTTAATTTCAATACATGGATTTTTAAAATTGACTCTTGAATCACTTTTCTCTTTTAACTATTTTTGCCATCTCAACGCAACTCAACGCAAATCTTTTTTGAAAATCTTTTAAAAAAAATGTAGTAAAATAAACAATATTATTATTATTTATGTAAAATATTTTGTAAAAAATTAACCATGAAAAATTACCTAAATGGAAAAAATAAATAAAACTTTTATTTAATTTACCCTGGCAAGACAAATGTTTTTCTTTGCTATCCTCTTTATCCAAAACACAATTTTTAGAGCCATTTTCTACCTAGGTATAGATAAATTATACATACAAAAATTAAATAAAATTTTTAAACATTATATAGTGATTTTTATTTAAACTTGTCAACAAACATATATTTATAAAATATTTGTCAACAAAATTATATTCTATAACATATAGTTCTGATTTCTATTAATTTTTTTACTGCACACGCACACAGATTTTAATTAGAACAAAAGCAACATTAGGACTTTTTTTTACCAATATATTTGAAGACAACATCATTTTTCCTTGAGATAGATTAGTTTCTTTCGAGAAGTCATTGTTATTTTCAGCAACTGAAAAGCTTGCTATTTCACTGTGTAAATGGGGAGTTGATATTGATTTAAAAACATCTATAATTCAATAAAAAAAAAGCATTTTATTTTAACAAACCATTATTTTACTTTTACAAAAATAGTTAACCTGCTATATTTGGAATCACGTTAGATGTTCTTTAGCTATTTGAACTATCAAAATAGTATCTTCCGTATAGTTCTTCATCACCAATCACAATATCTTAATCACTTTCACAAAATGTCATTGCTGTCTTTCTCCTTTAATATAAACTTTACTTTATAAACAAAAAAAGTGCATGATTTGTATAATTCCTTATTGCAAAATTTTTTATTTGTTAAAACTAATTTTAGTAAAATTTACTTTTGCTTTGTCCCTTTTTTCTCTTCGATGTCAGTTTCAATATTTGAAGTATCTGCTGCTTTCTCTAAGTGTGACTGAGCTTCTTCATAAACACAAATCTATGTACATAAAATCATTTATCAATATCTAATGAAGATGTAATTGAAATTTTTACGGCAAAAGCAGGTCCTATGAGAATGGAGTGCAATTGGTGCACCGCATAAAAATTAATGAATTTTAATGAAAAACCCATGAAAATTAATGAATTTTTTAATTTTTAAAAAACACTAAAAGTTAAAAAAAACAAACTAAAAACATAGTTAAAAAAACTTTTTTTAATCGTTGGAAATCTTCTTTAAACATTCTAAAGACATTCAGAACATATAATTTAAACAAATGCCCGTTGGAATATTGGATTTAAAATAAGTGATATTAAATGAGACTATAGTCATATTGTAAAGCAGGCCTAAAATAAATTTGCACCAGCACATGATTATCCTCTTCAGTGCCCTGGTCAAAACATACAGTTCAGTATCTAATTCAATTTTTTTACATTTTTTTATAGTAATATGCAAACCTGTAGTGTATAAAATCCTAGCAGGGTATATCTTCCAATCAGAGGTTGATGCCTGCAAGGTTGTGACAGCTTTACAAATCGCAGCGGAACTTTTAAATGGCAGCCAGAAGCATTTCCCATCATTTTTCATCCAACTTTTAGCAATCACTTCCACTTCTTTAATTTTTCCATTTAAAGTTCAACAATGGCAAATGAAATTTCAATATTCTGGTGCAATTTAATTCTAAACAATCTTATATAAGTTACAAAATAAAATTAAAAATACATTAGAGATTAAAAACAATGAACTTTGTAAAACGCTTTTTAGATTTATTAATGTAAAACACCAGTGTAAATATTTTATTATTTCTATAAACATACCAGGTATTTGTTTCACACAAAAAATTTATAAATTAAAATGCATTAAACTCACTTTAAATTTGTTCAATGAACTACATATTTGACAAATTTACAACAAATTTTACAAAATGACACATGCACAGACATTCTTTAAAAATTGATGGTCTGCAAGTATAATCAAAGTTTGTGTTTTTAATTCAAGAAATCAGTGATCATAAGCAATATCACAATGTCTAAGCACAAAAAAAGCATAACCACCTTTTTAAACAGGTATTATCAAGCCTTTCTTCAAAAGTTCTTTTTTTTTTGGAAAAATTGTTTTTAGGTTGGCTAATGAATTTACATAACAAACGTCTAAATAAGATGTTTCAAAACAATCAGGAAAAAACTTTCGAACTGAATGAGAATTTAGAGCCTTGCATTTTGCAAGATCTACCAAAACCTCTTCTACTAAAATAAACCCTTTGTCTTGAATAAAATAAACTCTGTCTCATAGATTTGATGTGATCTTTTTATTTACCACTTGGGCAGAAATTTCTTTACCTTTCCTTTCTCTAAGAAAAATATCCAACTTTTTTCTCTCATCTAATTGATTCACTATTTGGGCAACAGTCTGATGTGATTTTTGCACCATTTTTTTAATTCAACCCAAAAAGTTTTCAATAGGAAAAGCTGATAGATGATCAAGACTCTCCCCAAAGTTAACACAATCATCAGCTAAATGAATCATGCTATGAACATTGTATGTTACCAAGATCTCCCCATACAAAATTTGTACTTCTCTGACAAACTATATAAGCAGCTGTTTAGCAAATGCCACTAACAATTCATTTTTGGCCATTTTATTAGAAAGCAGTATGTGCATAGCAATTGAAAGAGAAATAAATAAGTCATAGTTTTATTTATTTTTCCTTTTTAAAACAACTGGTCCAGCATAAAGCAGAATAATCGAAACTCTGTTGCTTTCCACTTCTCAAGTTCATTTAAAGAGCATGGTCTATGTTGAAAATTGGATGGTGTATAACTTCGTAAATTTATGAGTTCATTTGAAATACTGTCTTTAACAGATTGACTTATTCTAATACATCGGGGACCTTTACACCAGTTTATTAGAAGTTTTTTAACTACTCCAAGACATATAAGGTGCATATAGTCTAATGGGAATTCAGTTACCATTGGGAAACTTAACTGAACAAGTGGAGAAAGACTCTCAAGCTGGTGACCTTCTTTATAAAAATTATTTTTAAAAGCCATGTCAGTACAAAGTAAAGTAGTCGTTTCCAATAATCTTATGCCATGTTTTTGTGTGCCAACTGCCATACATCTTTCACAGCTATGATAGCCACTATGCCCTATAATGCATTTAACAAATGCTCTTGCAGACGCATCACAAACAAAAGCTTTAATAGTCACCAGCAGCTGTTTATACCCATTAGTTTGCAATTTTTTCATTTCAAGAATAAAATCTTCAAAGCACTCATCCAAATTGTTTGGTTTTCCCTGACCATGCCAAATTGCAACAGCATAGGATTCTTTTCTGTTAATTGTAACTAGTATAGGCCAAATGGAAGTCTTTTTACTATTGCACATAGGTGCACCATCAATACTTACAATTAGATCAAGCTTTTCCTTATTTCCAACTGTTGATATGTAATAATCAATTGCACTTTTAACTGCAAGATATATATAATCGCCTCCACTGACATATAAAACATTAACTTTTTGAAGAGATTTTTGTAATGTCTGCCAGCATTTTGGTATAGATGGAGTAAATTTATTTAAGTGAAATAAAAGTGCATTTAAAGCATCATCTTTTATACAGTATTTTAATAACCACTCATATAAAAAATCTTTTGTTGAAGTTAGAGTATCAATACTACTGTATAAACTATTTTTAAATGCAATGTCGTCAACATCACAATAATTAGATTCAACTTTACTTAAACAAAATTTATTTTCTGGCGAATTGATTGAAAACATCAATATATCACTGTGCACATCTTCAGAAACTTCAAAAATCTTTTGAATGTCTAAATCTAGATGAACGCAATTTCCTCTACCAACAATGTTGCACTCTTCAAGAAGATATTTTATTCTTTTTTCAGTATTTCGTTTTTCTTTCATAAATTCTCTCATATATAGGCTTCTGTCATATTTAGGCATTATTATCTTTATTTTATTACATCACAAAAGAAAAAAAAATTAAGGCATTATTATTCTTATACAGAAAAAATCAATTTAAATTGCATTTTGTACTATATGATTTAAGTTTGCAGTCAGAATTTATCAGGCAAATACTTGCAGCCATTAATAATTTGCTATGATAATAGTAATGTTATTATAATAAGCATTAATAAGCCAAACTGCTGCTAAGTTGTGACTTTTTCATGTTAAATTGTTAAAATATTTATATTAAGATGTTCTTTTATCCTCAAATAGTTAAAAAACTACCTTAATTTCATTAGGATAATCTTTATTCAAGAACTGAAAAAATAATTACTTAATAAAATATATGTTTTTCAATAAGTTTATACTCATTTTATAATACAATTAAAATTTGAACAAACGTTTTATAACCACCAAAAATAACAAAAAAAATCCCAGCAGAAAATGCTCAGCAAATTACTGTTAGTAAACGGCTCAATAAATTTGTTTTTTGTCAACAGTAAATCAACGAACGCTCAGTGTTTGTAAATAAACGTTGATTTGCTGTTGATAACATTGCTGTTGCTACAACATCCATTTATGGTTGATCGCCGTTGATCGCTAATATCAACGCAAAATCAACGTTGATCAACATCAAATCAACGCTTCATTTTTTAGAGGGTTGTGTAGTTCCTCTAAGAATGTACCTGATAAACAATATATTGCCATAACAGAGTGTGAATGGAAAAAGCGTTTTGCCAATCATAAGCAATCTTTTAAAAATAAAAAGTATTCAAAAGACACCATGCTGTCAAAATATATATGGGATTTAAAAGGTAAAAATATTGATGAATTTATACAATATTTCAAAAAAATGCATACTTTACCTACAGGAAAAATTTGATATACTTAAACATGCAAACCAAGAATCCTTATTAAACAAAAAATCGGATTTAATTTCTAAATGTAGGCACGAAAATAAGTTTCTAAACTATAAAAATAAATGGGCTCAAATAATAGTTACGTTAAATCCCTCTTTTAAAAAATTTTATTTTAAAAAAAGCGTAAGTAATCATTTCTAAAAAATTCTTTTTATAATAGGATCAACAAATTCCACAAATGTGTGAAAATTTACAGTAGTTAAGACATTTGCGACTTTATGTAACTTTTTTTTGTAAAATTTTTGATATAAATTTAAGTTTTATTAATTTGATCATTCATTTCTGATGAGTCTTTATTGATGAAACACTGTGTAAAATAAAAAAAAATTTAGTTAAGTGATTTTCTATTAACTTAAATATATATATATATATATATATATATATATATATATATATATATATATATATATATATTATATATACATATATATATATATATATATATATATATATATATATATATATATATATATATATATATATATATATATATATATACATATATATATATATATATATATATATATATATATATATATATATATATATATATATATATATATATATATATATATATACATATATATATATATATATATATATATATATATATATATATATATATATATATATATATATATATATATATATATATATATATATATATATATATATATATATATATATATATATATATATATATATGGCTGCTGCCAACGCTGCAGCCAGTTTAGTTTCTTTTTTGTCATGACTGCGACTTAGTGATGAAACCACACAGACTTACGCAGAAGGTTTTTTCTTGCACTCTCCTCATTCTCTAATTTTTCTCCTCACTTTCTATTTTTACCTCGTGATTCAAGACATATATTGTAAATATTAGTGGAGTTATTAAAAAAAACAATTTGTATAGAAGGTTTTTACCATATTATCTTACATAAAGTCAATAACAAACTTTAAGCCCTACTAATAGTAGGGCTTAAAGTTTGTATTATAGTGATATAGTAGTATTAAGTTTGTATTGTAGCTGTACTATATTAAATTATTTACACGTGATTATTAACAGTATGATCTAAATAACTTTTAATTAAAGTGTATTATTTCGTATCATGAGTTTTCACGTTAAATGGTAAAATTGTTTATTATTGTTTTATGACAAAATAAACATACATTTTATTTTCAACAAATAATAACATATAAGTAAACAAGGTTTAGCTTTTAGATATTAAGTACGTTTTAATGTATTTAATATCTAAAAGCATTCTCTTAATTTCATTTTTTAAAGTTAAAAACGTTTACTTCAAATAAACTCAAATGTTGAAAAGTAGGTATATATACAGCTATAACGTATTATTATTTTTGTATATCTTATTGTATGTGAAGATTAGAAAAGATGTATCATTTATTTTCTGTAAGTTAATATTATGTAACTTTTAGATTTGATTAATTAGTTTTTTTGAACTAATTTTATTACGTTTACTCATACTTTATATAATTTTTTAGCAGAACTTTAGTTTCAAAACTAAATGGAATCAAATCAAGAAGATTGCCATAAATTTAGTTCATTTATGGGTAATTTTTTATATTATTATTATATATATATTAAATGATATTTTTATGTATTATTCCTATTGTTGTTATTATTGTTATTATTACTACTATTATTATTATTGTTATTGTTATTTTTTTTTTCTTTTAATTTTTTTTTTTTTTTTTTTTTTGCCATATAAAATTATTAAAGTCGTAAAGCATAATATAAATACAAATAGCAGGGGCAAGAAGAAGACATAATTGGTCTTATCACCAAGCCCCTTAGTCTATACCGTAAATATAAGACAACAAAAATTAAAAAACGTAACACTATATAATATAAAACGTTTTTCTAAAGACTTGATAAAATAAAAGCAGAAGTATCTTTTAATATTCGAGTAGACAAGACGCTAATAAAATGTCACAAAAATTTATGTGGAAATATAACTTAAATTAGGCATACTTTGGAACTGGGAAATTCATTTCTAGTCAAACTTAAATTTAAAAACTTTAAAAGGAGCGCTACTGTCTACCTACTATATTTTGTAAGTCAAGTTTTTTTTTACGTGGAACATTTTAAATAACTCTTTGCATTATTAAAACTAAATGAGTTATTTTCCATTTGCTCCCTAAAAAACGCTATACACTCAAAATTAGCATATAATTTATATTGTTAAAATTGAAATAAAAAGAGATTAAAATAAATTTTTTGGAGTAGTTCTCGACGAGAATCTTACATGGAAACCACATATTCAATATATTTGCTCAAATATATCTAAAAATTAAACATAAATTAAACAAGAGTTAAACATAAATCAAGATCCTAATAAAAAAATGTTTTAACACAACTTTATTATTATTACTCATTTATTAACAGCTATTTAAATTATTATTATTATTTTTTAATATATTTGTATATATTTTTTTTATATACATATATATATATGTATATATATATACATATATATATATATATATATATATATATATATATATATATATATATATATATATATATATATATATATTTCGCCGTTTGGCGATAATTACAATGACTAAGTATTTAAATAATAATTTACATGACAGGAGCAAAAAGAAGATTATAGTTGTCTTATCACTAAAACCATACATAGCAATAATACCATACATAGCATAGCTTTTAAAAACCGTATAAGATAATACAAAATCTTTTAGATATTAATTAAATTTTCTTAAAAACTATATTTTAAAGAAAGAAAGAAAGAAATACATAAATAAAAAAAAATTTAAAAAAAAAATATTTTTTATATTTTATCCTCCTCTTTCTTTTACTTTTTTTTTTAATTTATTTTGTCAGATTGAGAATAATTAAGGAAAAAAATTTAAAAATGTACATAATAAATATATATACATATATATATATATATATATATATATATATATATATATATATATATATATATATATATATATATATATATATATATATATATATATATATATATATATATATATATATATATATATATATATATATATATATATATATATATATATATATAGGCCCGGCTCGAAGCGTGTTCGAAGTGTGCAATGCACGCAGGCTTCGCAGGCGCCGAAAATTCAAAGGCGCCTACAAGATTATAAAAAAAATCTTTTAGATTATTTTCTTATTAATTTTCTTAAAAATTATATTTTAAATAAAGAAAGAAAGAAATACATAAATAAAAAAAAGTTTTTTTACATTTTATCCTTCTATTTCTTTTTCTTTTTTTTTTTAATTTATTTTGTTAGATTGAGAATAACTAAGAAAAAAAAATTTAAAAATGTATGTAATATATATATATATATATATATATATATATATATATATATATATATATATATATATATATATATATATATATATATATATATATATATATATATATATATATATATATATATATATATATATATATATATAGGCCCGGCTCCAAGCGTGCTTGAAATGTGTGCAATGCACACAGGCTTCGCAGGCGCCGAAAACTCAAAGGCGTCTGCAAGATTATATGAAATATAAATTTTATACAATATGAAATTATATTTTTTTAGTTTTTAATTTTTGTAAAGTATTTTTTTCCTTTTTTTATAAATGAAAATGCGCCTCCTAATGAATTTTTATTATCAAAGGAATCTTAATTTCTATTTTTTCAAAATTTAAATAAATAAGTATTGTATTTTTAGCGCTACATAAAAATGTTGTCAGTTAGTTTTCATTTTCACATTTTGAAAAGGAATTTAAAGTTTAAAGTAAGTGAATTTGAATCATAAACTCACTGTAAGTGAATTTGAATTATAATACTGAAAAGTTAAATATTAAAAATTATTTGCTGTAACATGGATCGGAAACCGAAATTGTCTGATTGGCAAAACAAACAAAATAGGGAAAACAGGCTGAAAGAGCAATTTAAAAACGCTGAACAGCTTTCTGCAAGTTAGGCAAAATGAAGACATTTCTGATAAGATAGTTGAAGAAATCGATACACATGAGCGTGAGTATGATGAATATTTTGTAACTGGTGAAAAGTCTGTATCTGAAACTGACGAAACTAACGTTAATGTTGAATTAAATGCTAGCACTAGTACAGCTAATCAAGATGAATGTTTAAATAATGAGGTAGAAAAAAGTGCTTAGAATATATCTAGCTGTAATGATTTTTGTAATATAACAGATTGGCTAGAAAATTGGCAGAATTTGCAAATTCAAAATATAGTTTCCAAAGGGCCAATACAAGCTAATATTAACCAGTACCCAAAAGACAGTTTGGGTCGATCATTTTACAAAATACATTTTCATCGAAAAACAGCAAATGGTGAATTATTTAAAAGAACCTGGCTTGTATATTCATCCAAAGTAGATCGGGTATTCTGTTTTTGTTGTAAAATATTTAGTAGCGATGAATGGAAAGTGGATTGAACTTAAAAAACGGCTTTTTTGTGGTCAAGCCGTTGATTGTCTAGCTAATAAATTATACTTGAGTGAAGTTGAACATTGGGATGAAGTGCTCAAGCGAATAACCTCAATTATTTTAATGATGGCCTCAGAAAATATTGCATTTAGAGGATCTTCAGACAGAATATTCACCAAAAATAATGGTAAATATTTTAAAATTGTTGAGTTGTTTTTAAAGTTTGATCCGGTGTTAGAGAAACATGTTAAACGAGCAGTAGAAAATCCAAAAAAGCCTCATTACTTGGGAAAAAATATCCAGGAAGAAAATATTTTATTGATCGCTAAAGCTACAAAGGATAATATTTTGGAATTGGTAAAAAGTACAATATATTTTTCCGTCATTGTAGAATGTACACTGTTCTGCGTTATGTCCACATAACAAAATCAACCGAAGGTAATAATGCTAGTGTGGAAGTTAAAGAAAGTTTTTTGGAATTTATTAACATTTTGGATTCAACCGGAGCGAAGATGACCGAAGAAATATTAACTTTTTTGACACAAATGGCTTATCAATTATGAATCCGAGTGGTCAAGGCTACGATAATGGAGCCAATATGCGTGGAAAAATAAACGGTGTTCAGGCTCATATTACAAATATAAATCCAAGGGCTTTCCTCATTGCATGAGTCTGCCACTCCTTAAATTTAGTCGTTGTTGATGCAGTAAAAGGAGATATTGAAATTATTAATTTTTTTTCAACCATCCAAACAGTTTACAATTTTTTCTCAAGATCGCCAAAGCGTTGGCATATTTTCATATCCATGTGTTGTAAATTGACAGTGAAATCATTAAGTTATACACGATTGGAAAGCCATATTAATGCCATTAGTGCTTTGAAAAGCGGACTGAAAGGTATTTATTCAGCGTTAAAAGAAGTCGTTCAATTGGAAAAAGATGCACTTACACGCATAACAGCTGAATCAATCGCATCAAAATTAGACAGTTTTGAATTTATTTGTGGTCTAATAATCTGGCAAGATGTTCTATCAGAAATAAATTGTACGAGAAAATTATTACAATTACAGAGCATGGATGTGAGATCAGCAGGTAGTGTGTTAAAAAAAATAACAGAATTTTTGATTTCTCGTAATTCCGAAGTTTCTTTCGCTAAATATATTTCAGAAGCTAAAGTATGCGCTATAGATGCGGATTTAACTAACGATTTTAGGCGAAAATAAAAGAGGTAGAAAATCGGATCCGAAAAAAAACGCATTTTTTTTTGGAGAGGAGCCTGAAGCACCCGAGTCCATTATTCCTAAAATGAAATTCAAAAGGAAATTTTTCGACGTATTATTTACAATAGCAATTTCTTCAATGAAAGAACGTTTTGAATCATTTTCAAGTGTTATGCTACCTTTTGAACTTTTGTATGATATTAAAAAATGTGATGAAATGGAGAACAATGAACTCATATATAAATTTAAATTATTAGAAACAACATTAACTTATAAAGAAAGCAAAGATCTTGACGCAAACGAATTATAAATTGAGCTGAAGTTGTTGTCTCGAAAAATTGAAGATGATACTAACCCAGAAAACATTTTGAAATAGGTTTATAATAACAACGTTGAAGAACTCTTTCCAAATGCACTGATTGCATTAAGAGTGCTATTAACTTTGCCCGCTTTTGTTGCTAAACTTTTTCTAAATTAAAAATGATTAAAAATTATCAGCGATCAACTATGGGGCAAGAAAATTTGAATGGTTTGGCAATAATCTCCATAGAATCGACATTGCCAAATCTATTAACCTAGATCTGTTGCGTAAAGATTTTGCTAAAATCAAAGCCAGGCGAATCCCTTAGTAGTAAAGTTTAATATTTTATGCAATATTTTTTATTTAAACATATTTTTTTGTCATGTTTTTCTAATTAATTTTATTTTCGTTTTTCTACTGTTATTACTTGGATTATTTAATTTTTGTTAATTTTATTTTTGATTAATAAAGAAATAAGTTTTAATCACAACTCATGTTGTTTAATTTTTTTGTCATAAATGAATTTAATTTGCCTTAAAATTATAATCAAAATATTATAGTTTATAAACTATAAACCTATTTTAAAATAATTTGACAATTAGAAATTAGAAAACATACAAATTGATAATGGCTTCGCTTTACTTTTAAACGATAATAATATATAACTATAGAAAATAGTGGCCAGGTTTTGCTTATAATATGGCTTTTTAGTACCTTATTGAAAAAAATCAAAGGCGTCAAATTTTTTTTGCACACACACAAAAAAAACCACGAGCCAAGCCTGTATATATATAAAGATAACAAAACTAAAAGGATAAAAAGTGAATGCACACACTCACATATAGATACATGGTTTGTTCCCAGGCTCCAATATCTCAATTTTTTGCAAAGCATCCTTATTTGACATAAGTATAAACATAAAAATATTTGGAGTTTGCTCCATGTATGGAAATTAGATATCTCGAAAACCAAAAAATGCTGGCAGGACTCCTGATTAATATATATACAGTTATGAGCATGAAAATAGCTGTACCTGGAATATTTTGAAAACTATTAAGCAATTTTTTTTACTTATTACTGAAAAAAATTTATTGCATTTATTTTACACTTCATCTAATAGAACAAAAAAATTACATCAATAATAGTTTTACATTTTATTTCAGAAAAAAAAACAAAAATGTCAAGAAAGCTCGTAGTCATTGAAATAGCAGTGGTGTCTGAAAATAGAGAAAAAATTATTTTTTATGGTATTAAACATTAAAATTGCAAATTTTTTAAAGTTAAAAATAAGTATAATATAACAACATTTACCCTTAGTATTTCGTTGCAAAACCTTTGTTTTGGATAATGGCTTTACAACGCTGATGCATTGAGTCAACTAGGTATTGACATTTTTCTGCAGGTATTGCGTACCATCCTTGTTGAGTAGCTTTTCATGACTGCTGAGCATTAGTTGGATTAGCAGTTGAAACTGCTTTTTTAACGTCTCCCCATAAGTTTTCAATGGGGTTTAGGTCAGGTGACTGAGCAGACCACTCCATACCCTCAACCCCATTGACCTGAAACCACTCTTTTGCCTTACAACTAGTGTGTTTTGGGTCGTTGTCTTGTTGAAAGACCCATTTTAACGGCATATCTTTATTAGCATAAGGCAGCACGACATTATTGAGGATATCGACATATATATTTTGGTCCATGATACCATTAATCTCATAAATAGGTCCGACACCATTATATGAGAAACAGCCCAATTCCATGACTTTGGCTCCACAATGTTTTACAGACTTAATGGTATATTTTTGCTGGAATTCTGTATTAGATGGACGTCTTATATATTGTCTTGAACATGTACCTTCATAAAGAACTATTTTTGATTCATCAGTCCATAATACGTTGCGCCGCTTTTTGATGGGCCAATTCAGAGGTTGGTTTGCGAACTGCAAACGTTTAGCGGTATGTTTTTTTGTCAACAAAGGGACCTTTCGTGGACTGCGTGCATATAAACTTTTCTCTCTTAAGCGTCTACGAACTGTTATTTCACTCACCTGTAGTTCAAGATCATCTTTGACTTGCTTGGCCGAAGAAAATGGTTTGCTTTTAACAAATCTAACAATTCTTCGGTCTTCTTGCGCGGTAGTCTTACGTTTCCCGCCTCGTTTTTCAACTTTTGCTATATAATTTATGGCATTTGAAATCATCTTTGCTGAACATCCGAGAATATTTTGTATTTATGAGTAAGATTTACCCTCTCTATGGTGTTTCAAAATAATGTTGCGTTTTGCTGGTGTACAATGATGTCCTCGGCCCACTTTGAAAGGTTTAGAAAACAATTTTACCATTACGCATACTCAAATAAATAAAGAATATGTTATAACTAAAGTAGTACTTACTTTTTCTACGAAAAATACTAAAATCTCTTTAAGTTTTGTTAACTAACTTTAAAATTAATACAACCACTGCTATTTTAATGCATTTTGTCAATTACAATATTTTTATTAAAAATAAAGATATTCTACAATGTAATGAATTCTCATTTGCTCAATTTATTTATCTCATTCTAGTACATACACACATAAAATTAGTCCTCTATATATATATATATATATATATATATATATATATATATATATATATATATATATATATATATATATATATATATATATATATATATATATATATATATATATATATATATATATATATATATATATATATATATATATGTATATATATATATATGTATATATATATATATATATATATATATATATATTTTTTTTTTTTTTTTTTTTTTTTTTGTTCTTTTATCTTTACAATATTGTGATTCTATCTATATAACTGATACAAATTTACAATTTTTATAAAATATATGATGGTAAGAGAAAAAATAAAATCTCACAACTTTATAGAATACAAAGAATATAACTGCAGGGTATCATTATTATTAAAAGAACGCGGGAAACTTGCAGAAGACCAGATGGTCTTGTCATCAAGAAACCGCTTGTACTAGTAATATTTTTTGCATTTTTGTTTTTACATGTTTCTAGTTTCACAAAATATAATGGTAGTTCATTTTATATTGGATTCACATATAATAAAATGTAAGATAAAAAATAATTGATAAATGCTAGATTTTGCACACATAAATATATGATTAGGCATAAATAAAATTATTTTTGATTTATATATTTTTTATATTAATATTTGTTATTGAAGTTTTTTGGGATTTTCGCTTCAACGTTAATTTTGGCTCTAGTTTCAGTATTAGTTTAGTGTAAGTTCATATAATTGTTTATATTTAAAACGAATTTTTTTAGTAAGATTTTCAAACAATTTTGGTTATCTAATTTTGTAATTATGGCATTTCTGGATATCAGTTTATTATAGAGATAGGGACCGCGATATGAAATTGTGAAACGCGATAGTTTTGTTTTTCTAAACGGTATATTAAAGTTTCCTACTTCTCGAGTGTCATATCTATTTCTATTGCTTTTAAAGAAATCATTTGAGAAATGTGATGGGACAAGCCCGAGTTTATATTTCAGCATAAACAATAAGTTTTGATAAATGTTTATTCTATAGACGTTTAGTGCATTAAGGAGTTTTAACAGGTTCAGCATGAGTGAATTTGTCTTTTTTATAGACAATTCTAACGGCATGTTTTTGACGTCGATAAAGTGATTTCAAATTGGATTTATTGGTACTTGCCCATGCTATATTACCATATGTATAATAGGTCTGTATAAATGAGAAATAAAGATGTTTTAGATTTTCTTGGGATAACATTGGTCTAGCTTTGTATAGCACGCCAATGTTTTTGGTTATTTTTGTATTTAAATAGTCAATGTGTGCTTTCCATGAAATATTTTCGTCAATTAGTAAACCTAGAAATTTTGTTATTGAGGTTCTTTCAATATTTTTGTTTTCTATTTTTAGCAATGGTAATATATTAGGTATTTTTTTTCTTTTTTGGTTGGGATGGAATAAAATGTAATTGGTTTTTTCTGTGTTTAAAGATAATTTATTAGATTTTAGCCAGATATTAAGTTTTTCAAGTTCGATATTCGTTGTTTCAAAGAGTTCTTCGATAGACTGAGATGAATAAAATAAATTAGTATCATCTGCAAACATTATTACATCAAGTTTATTTAAGACTTTTGGAAGATCGTTAATGTATATTAAGAACAATAAGGGAGCTAGAATGGAACCTTGGGGAACGCCACATTTAATCTTAAGCAATTTTAAACAGATATTTTCATCAGTATTAACACATTGCTGTCTGTTTAGCAAAAAATTTTTAAACCAGAGTAATGCAACATTTTTTACGCCATATTTTTCCAATTTTTTTAGCAGGATAGCATGATCAACAGTATCGAATGCTTTCGATAAATCTATAAAGATTCCTAAAACAAATTCTTTATTAACAAATGAGTAGTTGATGCTATTTACAAGATCTACGATTGCATGTTCGGTTGCATGTTGCTTTTGAAAGCCGAATTGTTTTGTATTTAAGATATTGTTGTTTGTTATATATTGGTATAATTTATTATAAATTATTCGTTCGAGGAGTTTTGAGAATACAGGAAGAATTGAGATTGGTCTATAATTGTTTAGTAAGTATGGTTCTCCAGTTTTATATATTGGTACAATTTTAGCAATTTTCAATTTCTCTGGAACGGTTCCTGTTGTAATTGAAGATTTAAATATTTTGAAGAGGGGTTTCTTTATTATCGGAAAGATACTCATTACAATATTGCTACAAATTTCATCAATTCCTGGTGCTTTGTTGATTTTTAAAGAGTTTTTTGCATTTTCGAGTTCTTCATAGCTTAATCCGTTGAAAGTTAGTTCGCTATTTAGATCAGTAAAATAATTTTCAAAGGAGTTATTTGCGGTTTGAATTTTAGACGCCATGTTAGGGCCAATATTTGCAAAGAAATTGTTGAATTGTTCGGCAATAGAGTTCTGATCGTTGTGTTCTATTTCATTTATAATAATTCTATCTGGTAAGCTGTTTGTTTTTATATACTTTTTTCCGATTATTTCTTTCATGATGTTCCATGTTTTTTTGGTATCTCCATTAGTTTTTTGAAGTAATTTAGAATAATAAACTTTTTTAGAATGTTTTCTGATTTTTTCGAAAAGATTTTTATATTGTTTATAAGTAGATAGGTTTTCTTCGTTTCTGTTTTTCAAATATTTAACATATAGTCTTTGTTTAGTTTTTGAAGATTTTTTGATTCCGCTGGTGATCCATGGACAGCTCAAATGTTTTACTTTTATTTCTTTTTCTTTGATTGGAAAATGATTATTATAGTGTTTTAGAAAAATATCTGTGAAAGTATTATATGCAGAGTTTGTGTTCCCAAGGTTACATTCTTGATACACTTTAACCCAATCTACTGCCGATAGTGCGTCTTTAAAACATTTAATAGAATTTTTATTTATTTTTCTTTTATAAATTTTTTTTTTCGAGTTATTATTTATTTTTGTATCATGTTTTATTGTAAAGTAAACTGGAAAGTGATCTGTTATATCAATTTTTATTATTCCTGCTTTTAAGGAGGTATCTAGAAATGAGTTTGTTAGTATGTTATCTATAGCAGAAATAGTATTCGAGGTTACCCGTGTGGGTTTATTAATAATTGGTAAAATACAATGTTGAAACATGTTATCAAAAAATAATTTAGTGATCGGACACTCTTTGTATTTTAAACAATCTATGTTTAAGTCCCCGATACAGAACAACTTTTTTTGCTCTTTATTGATTTTAAGAAAAATTTCTTCTAGATAATTAGAACATTTTTTAATATTACCTTCAGGTGGCCTATAACAGGTAGAGACTATAATATTTTTAAATTTGGAGTTGATGATCTCTATTGTAAAGACCTCACTATCGGGGTTAGAAATGGAGTGATCTTTTCTCACTTTTATCACTTGATCATTCCGAACATAAGTTGCAATCCCTCCTCCTTTTTTGTATGCTTTCCTTTCAGAAGATAATAATTTATAATTTGGAATTTGAAAGTTAGAGTTATTTTGGATTGATTCATCAGAACACCAAGTTTCTGTTAGGCAAATCATACTCAATGAATAATTGCAATCAATTAGGAAATGTTTAAGTTTGTCAAAATTTTTATTTATGCTTCTTATATTTATGTGAATTATCGTAAAATTATTTTTATAAGCTTCAAGTTCAGTTTTGAAAGTTTCTGTTTCAAAATATCGAGAGTTAAAATTATACGTTTGAAAAATTTGCGTATCAGCGTCATTGAGAATATTATTCGCGGTTTCAAAGACATTAAAGCGCATCGTTTCAAAATCTATTGTTTTATTTTTTATTGCCATTATTTTAGAATGTAAAATTTAGAACGCGTTTACTCAGTAAAACAAAAGTGTGTTGCGCTATTTTTTAAAATCTCGTGTAAATATTTTATCGTATTTTAAAATGGCGTATTTACCTTCGCTTCTTAGTTTTTTAACTTCTTCCCAGAGCTTTCTTCGATGATATATTGTTTCTTGAGCGAAGTCTTCATTTATGTATAGGCCAGTTCCTTTAAGATACTTTACAGCATTGAGAATTTTGTTTTTGTCTTGGAAGTTTAAAAGTTTTATAACTAATGTTCTTGGTTTGTTGTCTTTAAATTGTCCAATACGATGAGCTCGTTCAACCACTACTTCGCTTTGTATTTTCAGTTTTATTTTGAAAATTTCTTTAACAGCTTTTTCGCAGTCTTCCCAACTTTCGCCTAGTGTTTCTTGTATTCCGTCTATTCTTAAGTTGTTTCTTCTCGATCGATTTTCTAGATCTATGGATTTTTTATATAATGAATTGATTTCTTTGTCGTAGTATTTCTTTATTTGTGATATTTTTTCTGAGATGTTGTTTTCTTGAAAATTTAGGCTGTCTTCAATGTCACGTAGGTCTTTTTCTATATTTGATATTTTACATTTGTTGTTATTAATGTCATTCTCTAGCATGTCTAATCTATCTGTGATAATTTTGAGATTTGCACTTATTATTGAGGTAAATGACTTTTCCTGGTCTTTTAATAAGCGTTCCGTTTCTTTGAGAATACTTTTTTTATGTTCTTCAAGCTTACTAGAAATCATTTTTTCGATGTTTTTCATTGTAATATCCATTTTTTTTTTTTATGTAAAAACTTTTCGCTATTAAATAATATGTCTTTCTTCCGCAAAAGCTAGAGCGCAAAAAAATATATATATATATATACATATATAAAAAAAAAACACAACTTTTTTATGAAAATTTAAACATTTGTATTACGGGTTGGTAGACCACATCCTTTAAAAAATTTTTTTTTTATAGGCCGAAATTTAAACTCCGAAACTCAAATTTTAGAGCAAAGTTAAATTGTAATTTTATTTGTAATTCTTTAAATCTAACAATAATTAATTGATGTTTTTCAAATTATTAAGTTAGGATTTAAGCTTTGTTTACAAAGCTTTTTAAATCTATAGAATTGTTACAATATATTCAAAAACTTTTTTTTTTAAATATATAAAGACTTTTAAATTCAGAATAATACGCTAATATAAAGGTGTTAAAAGTTACGTTTAAAAAAATAAAATAAAAATATAGCAAAGTGTTGAAACTTTCTACTAAATTTGAATTTTATTTTATTCAACCTTTTTCAGAAAACTTATTTTCACGCGAAAAACTACTCCGTGAAATTCATCATTATTTTTTACAAGATGCAAATAAGTCAACTTTAGTATTATGTGGAATGTCGGGTGTCGGAAAGACACATATTGCCAGAAAATATTGTGAAATATCTTATAACTTCTATAAAAACATTATTTGGATTGACGCAGCATTTGGAATGTTACAAACTTCAATGAGAAACCAATGTCAAATATTAGGAATTGAAGTTCATGATTCGAAAGGTGAATATTTTAATATAAAAGTAATTGTTGAAAAAATTCACAACTTTTATAAAAATGAAAAAACTTTGTATATTTTTGACAATGTCGACGATGAAAGTGTTAAAAATTTATCAATGTACATTTCAAGAAAACCGAATTCATTTACGTTGATTACCTCCCAATGGAGAACGTGGTCGAATAACTTAAATAAAATTCTAGTAGATGTTTTTTCTTCTGAAGAAGCATTTGCTTATGTTAAAAATAATATTAAAGAAAATACAGATGAAAACATAAGAAACTTAAATAAAGAACTTGGTTATCATCCGTTTGCAATTACTCAAGCAATAAAATATATAAATATACATAAAATTTCGATAAAAAAATACATAGATCGATATAGATCAAAACCATCAGAAATATTAGACGATAATATTTTTCCAACCGAAGAAGAATCAAAGTCTGCAATAAAAGCAATTAACTTAGTTTTAATCAAATTAGAAAAAACTAAATCATTTCCATTTAAAATATTAAACTGTTTATCTCATTGCGACAGTCAAAACATCAGTAAACAGTTTATAACAGAAATTTCAAATCACATGGAAATAAACGACGAATCTTTAATAGATGAAACCATTGGATTACTAATGAGTTATTCTTTATTAAACTGTTTTGATGATAAAAGATATACAATCCACGAACTTACACAGATAACATGTAGATGTTTTCAAAAGAGAAATTCTAGTATAAATACGTTTTTTGATCTAATAGAAAGTTATTTTCAAGTTAAAATGAACAAAATAGAAGATCACGCGGATTACGGAATACATTTTGTTTATCATTTTATCTATTTGTTTCGTAATAACGAAAAAAAATTTTCGAAAACCTTCCATAATATGACGACTTCTATTCAAAAATTATTAGTATGTACAGGTTTATTTGAAGAAGCAATCGAAATATTAAAAGTTATTCAAAAATTTAATACAGAAACTTATGGTGAAAATAGTGAATTCACGCTTGATACAAAATTTAATATCGCAATATGTTTGTATGCTATGGGAAAATATAACGAAGCTCTAGAAATTCATTATTCTGTTGATAAAATACGAACTGAAATTTTAGGTAGCAACCATCCGGATACAATGTCAACAAAACATAATATCGCTAACTGTTTGAACGCTATGGGAAAATATAACGAAGCTTTAGAAATTTATTATTCTGTTGATAAAATACGAACTAAAATTTTAGGTATCAACCATCCGAATACAATGGGAACAAAAAATAATATTGCAAGCTGTTTGAACAATATGGGAAAATATAACGAAGCTCTAGAAATTTATCACTCTGTTGATAAAATTCGAACTGAAATTTTAGGTATCAACCATCCAGATACAATGTCAACAAAAAATAATATCGCAATCTGTTTGAGCGATATGGGAAAATATAACGATGCTTTAGAAATTTATTATACTGTTGATAAAATAAAAACTGAAATTTTAGGTATCAAACATCGGAAAACAATATCAACAAAAAATAATATCGCAATCTGTTTGAAAAATATGGGAAAATATAACGAAGCTTTAGAAATTTATTATTCTGTTGATAAAATACGAACTAAAATTTTAGGTATCAAACATCCGGATACGATGGAAACAAAACATAATATCGCAAACTGTTTGAACGCTATGGGAAAATATAACGAAGCTTTAGAAATTTATTATTCTGTTGATAAAATACAAACTGAAATTTTAGGTATCAACCATCTGAATACAATGTTAACAAAAAATAATATCGCAATCTGTTTGGACAATATGGGAAAATATAACGAAGCTTTAGAAATTTATTATTCTGTTGATAAAATACAAACTGAAATTTTAGGTATTAACCATCCGATATCAATGTTAACAAAAAATAATATCGCAAACTGTTTGTTTAATATGGGAAAATATAACGAAGCTTTAGAAATTATTTATTCTTGAAATTAGAAATTAATTATTCTTGAAATTAGAAATTAATTGTTCTTGAAATTAGAAATTAATTAATTATTAATAATATCGCAAACTGTTTGAACAAAATGGGAAAATATAACGAAGCTTTAGAAATTTATTATTGTGTTGATAAAATAGAAACTGAAATTTTAGGTATTAACCATCCGTCTACAATGTTTTAGTTTTTTATATATATAAAGTTTAAAGTTTAAACTGTTGATAAAAACATAACTGACGATCGCTTTTCTTTGAAAGTTAGAAAACTTCACATTTAATTCTTGTAAATAATATCTTTATTTTTATTAGCATTCGAACAGCGTAATTAAGAAAAATAAGAAAAGAAAAGAAAAAAAAAGTTTGCGTTATGAAAGATTTTGTTATTTGTTTTATATATATTTATATATATATATATATATATATATATATATATATATATATATATATATATATATATATATATATATTTGTTCAAAGTATATTTAAAAGGCGAACCAATTAATTCGATCCCCTCAAGAATTACGGTATCGAATATTTTTTAAGAAACGTTGTTTTTTATATTTTTTAACTCCCACGATAATAAATTACAATCGTGATGATGATTTGATGATCTTTTATTTTTAATAATTTATGTAAAAAACACTATAATTCAAATCTTCATTTAATTTAAAAAACTAAAACAGTTAATGATCTTTATTGCTTGATTACACAAATAAAAATGTCCCCCGACAAAGCGGAATGAGTCATTTTTAAACGCCGTGTTTTTCAAGCTGTTTTCGTTTTAATAATAATAATATTTTACTCGCATTTTCTTTCTAATGTTATTTATTCTAAATAAACGTTGCAATAAAATAAATACAAATAAGCGAGAGTTTCATTAGGTTTATAAAAGGAACCCAGAGACTCACTTAAGATCGTATGACGCTTATATAGATTCGTATAATAAAAAAAATTTAATATATAGTTACAGATAAAATAAAACATTAATATATATATATATATATATATATATATATATATATATATATATATATATATATATATATATATATATATATATATATAGATATATATATATAGATATATATACAGATATATATATATCAGGCTTGTAGCAACCGGAGGAGGGGCAGCTGGGGCATTTGATCCCTCAATAATTTTTCAAATAAATAATTTTGAAGAAATTGACTGAAAAAATGTCTAAAATAAAAATTTGTTCTTAAAACTGTTTTGAAATAGTACTGCCCCCTCCCCATAAGATAATTTTTTTTCATACGGGCCTGAATATATATATATATATATATATATATATATATATATATATATATATATATATATATATATATATATATATATATATATATATATATATATATATATATATATATATATATATATATATATGCGGTAGTGGTGTCGTGGTAGAGCGCTCACTTTATAAGCGAGAGGTTCCGAGTTTGATCCCCACCACGCCCCTGGTAGTACCGCGCTTAACTTGTTTCTCTGCGCAGCGGAGATATATAATATTTTGTATAAATATGTATTTATATATAATATATATAATTATTTATATTTATATATATAAGCATATTTATATATATATATATATTTAAATATATATAATATATTTAAATATATATAATATATATAATTATATATATTTATATATATAAATATTTTTTATTTATAACACGATTAAAAATCATTTTATTAATAAAATAGTATATGTAAACTTTTTTATTTTTTCGTAGCAACGCTTTGTTTTTTCCGTTGCTATATAGCTAACATTTGCTATATAGCTAACAAATTATAGCATAATTATAGTATACGTCTTTTTACACAAAATACAAGATGTCATGATTGCAACTCTTAAACTGCTTTTTGTTTATTGAATGTGACTTTTGGTGCATTTGACTTTCAACTATAGTTGCTGTTTTCTTTATCACTCCACATTTATCCTATTTTTTTGCAAGAGCTAATCCCCCTTCCCCCTCCTCCTCCCGCTTAGATATTATAAAATTTTTTTTTTTTGCATGATAGATCCGCTCCAATCACTTTTATTACATAATATTAGTAATGGAAAGTGTTGGAAAAAAAGACAAAACAAATAAAGCAAGGCATAGCAAAAGCTAAAATCAACACACGATGCAACTGAAGAAAATGTACCTAATTTGCATGTACTAAAATTTGGATGTAGCATAGCAAAAAAAAAAAAATGGTCATGTGTACATCTAGTTCCAGATGTAAATCTTTTGTAAAAATTGTAAATAATGGTTTTTTAAATAAAAATAATAGTAATTATGATCAATTCAATGTTACAAATAACTGCTATTTATTAACAAACACCGAATTATAAGATAAAATAATAGCTGCTATGTTCGCTGTCAAAAAACTTTTACAATGTAATTTTTAAATTTCAACATTTTATGATGCTCAAAACAATACGGTTTTATAACACTGTCTCCTTAAGGTCTGTTCATTAATTGCGCCACCAAAATAGAAGAAAGAGGAGTTCTGAACTTTTTTGACAGTTAATAACAAGGGAGATAGGGAAGGTCAAAACAAGTTGGCGCAAACATTTTTTTGTAAACAAATTTATCTACTTAAAAAAAAGAAAATTTGACAGCATTAACAGTCCTGTGTTACATACTTGTTTAACCTTCAGAATTTTAATTTTTCATATTGGGCTTTTTAAGTAATACTGTTTTTTAAAAAACCAAACTATATTTAGGCCGTACGCTTTTTATTAATTTGAAATCTTTGCGTTAATGGCTTGAATCGTCGTTAACATTTTGCCAGTTAAAACTTTTTGAATTTTATAAAAATGTCTTTTAGGAACCTGAAACTTGGTCATCTCTAGATGTTATGTTAAAAAAATTGTGGCTTAGAAACAAGTGTCGACAAATTTATAGGTAGTTTTTAAAAATATTTCACATTTAACTAAAATGGCAACAACAGTATCAAATATTTTAAAGCTATAAAGGCATTACAGTAGTTACCAAGGTGTTTACTGCAATGATCTTTAGATTATTCGTTAATCCTCAGGTTAAAATCATGTTCTGCAAATAAAACAATATTTGGAATAAACAAATCATTCAATATGGACAAATTGCTTTACTTTAATGTTATTGAATCTTTTCCACGAGATTTACATCATGATATTCTAGAGGGAATAGTTCCACTTCTTCTAAAATTGACAATCCAAAAATTGATTGAACATAAGATTATAAATATAACCCAGTAAAACTATGAAATAAAAATATTTCCTTATGGATTTCATGATTCATGAAATGACCTATGAGAAATACGCAACGATTTGATTTCTGCTAATAGTCATCTCTCTGGAAAAGCTTCAAAAAATTGGTGCCTTTTTAGAGTAATTATTTCCAATAATTATTATTGATTACACAGGTCAACAAAAAAATTTTTTTTTTCTGGTGCCGAGCAAACAATTTGTTTTTTGTATAGCATTTCTCATTTTGATTTCAAATATGCGACTCTTTTTTTACCATCAGGTCAAGTTGTAAAGATATTTAGGTTCAAATCTTAAGTATTTAGGGTAAAGTCCCTAATATTGTCGAAAAAAAAGTTATTCAAAAGTATGTCAACCTGGGTCTCAAAAGAAGCGTATTTTCATAGAGATTTTAAATGTTATTCATTTGTAATAAAAATAAGTATTTTGTGTATTTTTGATAAATAACATTCTGTTGACTTTTTTTTAAGAGTCTTTAGCATTTTTTCACATAATTTTTTTGTTAATAAATTTTAAGGAAAAATATTTATGTTTTCTAAAATCTCTATGAAAATACGCTTCTTTTGAGAACCAGGTTGACATACTTTTGAATAACTTTTTTTTCGACAATATTAGGGACTTTACCCTAAATACTTAAGATTTGAACCTAAATATCTTTACAACTTGACCTGATGGTAAAAAAAGAGTTACATATTTGAAATCAAAATGAGAAATGCTATACAAAAAACAAATTGTTTGTTCGGCACCAGAAAAAAATTTTTTTTTTGTTGACCTGTGTTATTTTTCTGTCTATAGTGATATTTTTTGATCGTTTTAGGAAGTCTTTTTACTGTTTCGTCATATATCAGACATTTTACTTTCTTTGATAAATAAAAATGATCAAATTACATATTTAAGAAATCTTATTAGGAATTTTCTTTATCTGTTTATTATGGAAAAATGACTCCGAAATTGCATTAGTATATTAAATTACATTACCAAAGAATGCTGTGTTTATTTGGTTCTTTAAGACATTTATGGTGTAATAAGTTTGAACCAATTGAGTACAATTATTTTAAAAGAATGTTTCATGTTATCTCTTACTTCAAAAATATTACATTTACATTATCAAGGCTACGCCAAGTGAGACATTGTGCAGAACTAAATTAGACATGTTTGTATTACAAACATGTCTACCTTTTTTTCTGTTATTTTGTTTCTTTTCTACCTTGGAGATCTACCGTTGCTCATTAGTTTACTTTGTTTTCTGTTAAAATATGTCTTTAATTTAGTAAATTTTAAATATTTGAAACTTATTATGTCGATAATTAGTTAATAATTTTTGATTTTTTATCGTCTTTACAATAAGTGCCTTTTCTTCAGATTTTGGCTATTTCTAACAATGCACAAGAAAAAACAACAGCAACAGGTAAACTGATTTTAAAAGTTTAAGTGTCTTCACTTCACTATTATGTCATAATTGTTTTTTATCAATTTAAAACAATGCTTTTTCAGCATATTGCAGAACAATTAGACTCAGAACAATTAGACTCAGAACAAAAGACTCTCATCATATAAGGCACATTGGGTATTAGCTCTCATTTAAGACAGGGTTGTTATTGTTTTGTTAAATGACCTATTGTTTTACAAAAAAAAATTTTTTTTTTTTTATAAATAAGATTTTGTATTGATTTAAATGTAAATAAACTTTGTTGAAAAGATTTTGTTTCTTTTTCTTAACAACCTTCGCTTTTTTTCAATTTTTAAAAACTTCTACAATATGTTCCTTTTTCTAATAATAAATATTATACCAATTGTAAATATACTTTTATTTCGTATTTTATTCTTTTTGTATTATAAAAATAATTTTAGAAAGGGATGATGTGGAATAGTCTTACCAAGACACATATCTTACTGGTCCCGACAGCTAGTAATAGTAAGAACATTCATAATAAAAACAACGACAAAACTCTGTACCAGTTTTTTTTAAATGTAGAAGATTAAGTGATCACAACAAATAGTGTTGAAGATATTTTATGATTTTTTTAATAATAATTTAGAATAAAAACAATTTTACTATTAATAAATTACTATTTTATGTATGAGGTCACCTCATTTACGACAATAAACTCAAGAGAACATTTAGACATATAGCGTAACTTAATTAATTTTTTTGGTATCTTTGTGGCTCTGTGCTGTTTTCGCTTGATAATTTGCTTGTTTTTCACCTAATGATGGTTTCATGTTTGATTTGAGAAATAAACAAAGGAAAAAGTTAAGTCTATCTTAACTTTTTCCTTTGTGTTTCCACAAAAATGCTGTTTCCACAAAAAAGCATTAAGACATTTAAAATTATGTTTTAGAGTACTTATTTATTTAATTGAGTACTTAAAGAAAGTCACATTTTTTCAAAAATTATTGCTTCAAGCAGAGATGTGACAAATGCTTTTTATCTTTTTTTTTTTAAACTATCCTGACAATTTGAATGAAGATTGTTCAATTTTGGATGTATCATGATTACTTTCTGGGCGTACTTTTTACAAGGTATTGAGGTAAGATTTTTTAAATTAAGTTCAGCTCCCCAAGACTTAAGTCTTGGGGAGCTGAACTTCTAGCCTCTTTGATTGTAAGACACTCTTACAATCAAAGAGGCTGCTTAATTTTTTTCAATTAATTTTTTTGTAAATGGGAAGAAAACAACCAAATATAAATGCATTTTCCATGTTACAATAGCAATGCTTATTAAATTTTTTTTCGTATATTTTATAGTGAGTTATGCTTTATAGTGTGTTACGCTTTATTGTGAGTTTTACTTCTAAAGTTTGCTCAGTATTTAATCAATGATATATTTAATGGTTAAATATTTCAAGTATATATATATTTTTTATAAGGTATATAGATATATTTACTGTTGAAGAAAATAGAGTTTTATTTTTTAAAGGGCTTTGTGATAAGGTATATCATTACGATCTTTTCGAAGTCCTGAATATCGTAAATTTTATTGTATATAATATTATACGGCAAATAAATTAAAAAATATAAAGAAAAAAATATATAAAAAATAAAAAGTAAATAAATTTACATAAACGAAGAAAAAAAAAAAGTTTTTCTAACAGATACTGCTGAAAGACATATATTGAAACAACAACAAGCTAAAAAAACTTGAAAAAGCTAATTTAAAAAAAAAATCATTTGCATTATTTCAACGTTATCCCAACGTATTTGTGATTGTTGACCCACCAAAGCGCTTTGGTTAGTCGTACGTTTGCGTCGTGTCGGTATTTGATCAGCTGCCCATCGTCCCAACGTTGGCGTCCTTTATACTCAGCGTTGTTGGCAAAACGTTGGCCTACTCTTGGTTTTTAATTTTTGGCGCAACGTTGGCTAAAACAAATTGCTGCAGTTGGCGACTCATAGGCATAATGCACTTTATAATACGCTGAACTTACATTTGCGCACCGTTAATGTAAGGTTGTAGGGGCAATGTTGACCTATTAAATTGTTGAGGTTGGGCTTGTATTGGCATATTATCGATTGTTAATTGAGATTATGTTGGCATTGTTTGTACTTAACGTTTTTGGCAATACTTTGGCCTATTCTTACTGCTACGTTGTAGGCGCAAAGTTAGCCAAACCAAGTGCTACCAAGCTAGAACTCTTTATTAAAAACACGTTGGTCCAACATCAAAGCAACGCTTCAAACGCTGTTTCAACCTTGGACTGACATTTTTCTAACGAAGTTGGCTAATTGGGTACAGTTAGCGACGCGTTTTTATGATATTTTACTTAGTTGGCCTTATATTGGCGGAACTTTGGTAAAAGGTTGTAGGCGCTAAAATGGCTCCTCACCAAGCAAACGATGCAACCGTGCATTTTAACTAGTTTGTAAGAAAATTGTAGCGTTGGCATGTCTCAGCAAGAAAGCTATAAAGGTCAATGTTGGAAAAACGTTGGCGTAAGATATCCAACGATTTTACCAACTGGGATGATTAGATACTCATCAAGCCAACGTTGTTATCATAATAGGTATTACAGGCGCTACGTTTTAAGTTAATAATTTTTAACAAATTTTTGGGTTTCTAGTAAAAAGTTATTTATTATTGGAAATATAATATATAAACATTTTGCAACGCTACTTCTCTTCTCCTCCTCCCTCCATCACGATCTTTTGCAAAGCAAACCCATTCTTTAATTGCCCTCGAACATCAGCATCCGTACCACGGCATGTTGACGGATTACGTCGATCGGCATCTAAATAAAATAAAATACTGGCAAGTTGACAATAAACTAATGTTTCATCAAACGCTGTCTGACCTCTTCTAATAATATTAATTGCCGACGATCATTCACTAAATGATCATTCACAAGAAAAATAAAACAGGTATACATTTTAACCAAATACATAAAATAATACTTTAATAAAAAAAATAGTCTATAGAAACAAAAGATTTCCTTTACATCTTAAGCCATATTAAGTTTCAACAAACATCATTTTTTAATTCATAAATAAGTTAAACGCACCTCCAACACGGTGATTAACCAAATCAGGTGATAATTGGTCCACTTGCAATGCTTTAGCAAGCATTGGTGTTAGTATAGCTGATGGTAGTGCAGTTTGGTTTTCAATTTTCACAAAGCATATGTATATAATAGGTACACGGAAATCACGTTTTACGGTGCCGATTTTTGTGCTTAAATTTTGTTCCACGTTTTTTTCACTTTTTTTTAGGTAGCGTCAGACAAACGTTTTTTTGTGGTGTTTTTTTTTAGAAACATATATAAACCTAGATATTTTTCTAAAAGAAGAAGGGTTAATCTTGATTTTTATGTGACTTTTAATGTATGGCTACTAATTTTTCATGGTTTGTTATGGTCCTGAAAATATAGTATATGTTCTCACATTAATTTATAGTATAAGAAATGTTGAGCCCGCTTTTTTTATTATTGATTTAACTTTCTACATGCATCTTCTAAACACATGCCAATTTTCAAAGAAAAAAAAAAAGGGAGCAGATAGTTTACTATGTGTTATTCTATAAATACCACTTTTTTTAGGTAGCCTTAGGCAAACCTTTTTTTGAGGTATTTCTTCTTAGAAACACATATAAACATAGGATATTTTTTGAAAGAAGAAAGGTCAAGCTTGATTCTTATATTATTTTTAAGTATGGTTGCCTAACCTTTTTATAAATTTTTTTGCTGATTTTCTATGAAAATTTAGTCGATGTTCTCACATTAATTTCGTATCAAAGAAATGTTGAGCCCGCTTTTTTTATTATTTATTCTACTTTCTACATGTATTTTCTTTTTACCTGGCAAATTTCAGCCAAAAAAAAAGGGAGCAGATATATAACTAAGTGCAGCACTTTTGGTACCTAATTTTTGTTTTAATGAATTTTTTTTCGGTAACAGCGAACTATTAAAATACGGGGGCGGATAGGGGGGCCAGTTCTTAGAAAAGCAATTTTTTTTTTCTGCAATATTTTTATTATTAGATAACAGATAATAGAAAAACAGAGAAAATGGAAAAAAAAGACTTACAAAAATATATAGATTCTCTAACAGATAGTAAGCACTTTTTTTTTTTCATAATTATATTATTGCTAACGATTTTTAAAACAAAAACATAAATGTAAAAACCTTACTCTTTTTGTTTATTTTGGTAAGATAATCTTAAGTATAAAAAGATTAATGTATTACTAACACATTTTTAATAATACATTTTTAATAATACAGTTTTAATCTAATACTATTAAATTAAAACTGTTTTGATTTTATTGATAGATAAATGTATCATTTCACAGGTTCATTAAAACGTCATATAAGTATAAAAATT
Organism: Hydra vulgaris; assembly: GCF_038396675.1. Lineage (NCBI taxonomy): Eukaryota > Metazoa > Cnidaria > Hydrozoa > Anthoathecata > Hydridae > Hydra > Hydra vulgaris. The sequence continues at coordinate 59,854,281 of NC_088925.1, forward strand.
TGTTAATACACAATTAAGTATTAATATTACTTATTTGTATATTAACAAATACTTTGTTAAAAATAAATTATTTTATGATTTGTATAATTTGCTTCTTTTCTTTTAATTTCTATAGAAGTCTACAAATCGAATTTATACTGATTTATCGTTAACAAACATAATTTTTAGTGTTTAGTTTAAAAATGATATAAAAATAACATTCATCTTCTTTTATTATTTTCCTGTTGTATGCTACTTCATCCTTTATATATGATTTAAATAATTATACAAACATGTCTAATATTTGCTTCTTGTTTGGATCCTAGCACTATCATTATAGATTTTTCGAGATTTCGTAAGTATAGTCCCATAACATTTTTGCATTGACTTAATGTTTCTAAAGTTTTTTTAAATATAAGATATAATTATTACTGTCTATAACTTTTTCTTGGTGTATACTAATTTATATATATTATTGTTTACATAAGTATATACCCATACCTTTAGTTGAATCGACAAGGTCTACCATTGGTAAGTTTGTATATTATAACTTTTGTTATGAATCATAGTAACAAAAGTTTAAACATGTGTCTAGGTTTAACTCATATTTTTTTAACTCTCCTTTCATCACTTGCTATAGTTAGTAATTTTGAAAACCAGGAATTTTTATTCTGTGAATATTTTAATGCTAAACTTTTTTTTTTTTTGCGGTGTCTTACTCTTTTTTTAACTTTAGAACCATCTTCATCTGGTACAGTTGGTAAGTTCTAAAAACCTGTTATGCATTCCTTATCAAATGCAACATTTATTTTTTATAACAATCTTTTAACCTTAGTTCCAACTTTAACTGCAACAAGTGGTAAGTTTAAAAACTATTACTTTTTAATATGTGTATGCATTTCTCAACAAATGCAATATTTATTTTCTATTAAAACTTTTTTTAAACTTTTTCTTCTTTTTTAAAACTTTTTTACCTTAGTTTAATCGTCCTCTGCATCAAGTGGTATGTCTAAATAATATAACTTGTTAATATGCGTGTCCATTATTCATCATTTGCTATATTAATTTTTTATTACAACTTTTTAACCTTAGGACCGTGTACATCTTCTATGATTGGTAAGTTTTAAAAATTTTACCTTCTAATTGTGTATGCATTTTTCATCAACTACAATTTTTCTTATTACACTTTTTAACCTTAGTTTCATGTTCATCTGCAACAACTGGTATGTCTAAAAACTATTACTTTTTAATGTGTGCGCATTTCTCAGCAATTGCAATATCTTTAAATGACAACTTTTTCTACCTTTAGTTCCACCTGCTCAACCTTCTGCTGGTAAATTTATGTATTAAAAATGTATCTGAATGGTTATCAAGTTTTTTGCTGATAGAGTAGCATCTAAACGACAAAAAATGGATGAAAAACAAAAAAGAAAGTTTATTAACTACCAGCGAAATTATAAATTTGTATAAACACTTTTGCCAAACAACTTGATGATTTAGATGATGTTATGTCTGAAAGAATTGCCGGAAAAAAACTTTGTCATGCTAACGATTCAAAAACAGTTATTTATGAAGGAAGAGTAGACTAAGTAAACAAGAGACAACAGGATATAATTTACACTATTTATTACTGGAAGCAAGATGAAACTGATATTGAAGCTGTTGATTATAAGATGAAAATAATCCATCTTGTTGCTGATGTTATAACCGGAGAATTAATACTTTTTTAATTTAAATGAAATTAACTTATATGCATTACATAAAAATGTACAGCAAGTTTTATAGCTTGCAAAATTATTCATTAATGGAATTGAAAAATTAAATCATTCACTAAAAGCCAAGACAAAACTTAATTACATTTTTTATTTCAAAATACTTATTGTTTTTGTGTGTTTTTTGTTAAGGTTGGAGTGGGTAATCGGTCCCTTTAAAGGACAAAATGGGTATTCAAACGCATCTTGTAATGTGGTAAATTAGTTTTTTATTCTAATTTCTTTCTGTTTAAGAAAGCATTTTAACATTTTTTGTGAAATTGTTATTATTTTTTTTTTTTTTTCAGGTTTAGGGCAGCAGGGGGGGCGGCATACGCCCCCTCTAAAAAAGGTAATTTTATACACCACTAGTTACTATTTTTCAAAGTATTAAAATGTTATATTTATTTTTTATAATTTACTCATTTTAATAAATATTACAATATTTAAAAGAGTGAAATTTTGATAGGGTGTGTTAACCCAGTGAAAAATAAAACCGCGTCCCACATGGGTTCCGCGTGGGTTCCGTGTGGGATTGATGGGATTTATGTGGGACGGATTTTCCCATGTGGTATCCGTATGGAAATTTGTCACCTTAAACCCATGTGGGTAATCCCACATGGGTTACATGTGGGAACCATATGGTATTTACACACATGGGATATCCCACGTGGGTTTCTTGTGGGATTTGCATGGGAATTAATTTAAAAGCTGGAAACTAAAAAAAAAAAATTTAAATCAACATTGCATTGCGTTACGTTTATATTGTGTGAAAATATTTTATATTAATAAAGAGAATGGCAAGCAAGTATGTAAGTACCACGAATAATTTTTATCTTACTTTATAGAAATAAGATTAAGATTTGTGCAAATAGACTTATTATTAGGATAATATAATAGTTATTTAAATATAGATCTTGAGTAGATTATTTGCTAACAATTAACTGATGCAAGTTAAAATGTTGTTAAAAACCAATCTTGCATGCATGGGACACTGCAGTGTCCCACAAAGAAATGCAGGTTTGAAAGTCAAAGAATTCCCAATTTTCTTTATTAAAAAAAGAAAAAAATAGGATGGAGATGGGTTTCTGTAACTTTTTTTATGCTCCAAAACTTTTAACTTTAGATATAATAAGGTCCTTAAGACTTAAGGGACTTACGAACTACATTGACGAACAAAAACAGGATATTTACAGAAACTTTTTAATTTTTAATCTGGAGTACCACAGTGTTATTGAGAATAAAGCCTCTGGGTCCAGTTTTCAAAGTAATATGATCTAAGTAATGTTTAAATAAAATAATATGCTTTAAAATGCATATAGTTATACATATAACTCCTGATAGTTAACTATATGTATAACAAGTTATACATATAAATTGTTATAAAAACTTATTTTTTAAGGTTATGTTTGAACAAATTAGTACCAATTAATTCAAATTCAAGATTTAGTTAAAGTTCAAGTTAATGTTCTTATTTATTTAGTGTTTTTGTTAATTTTATATTTATTTGTTCAAATTTATCAGTTAGTACTATATTTTACTACAGTAAGAATGTTTATCATTGTTGAACGTGATTTTATTAGTAACTTAATTTTACTATCAACATATTTTGACAACACCCTTTACACTTTAAATGATGACAGCTTTACTTTTCTATTGATGTTAAATTTATTACGTTTCAATAACTCAGATTGAATTTTAACTGAATTATTGTAAGCTTTGTAGGGGTTTGTTGTATATCAAATGGTGTTGTAAATAAAGTAAAAATAATATATATATATATATATATATATATATATATATATATATATATATATATATATATATATATATATATATATATACATATTTATATATATATAATAATATATATATATATATATATACATATATATATATAAATGTATATATATATATATATATATATATATATATATATATATATATATATATATATATATATATATATATATATATATATATATATATATATATATATATATATATATATATATATATAACATTAAAACAATAAAATTGATACAAAATTTCACTTTAAAACGAATACCATTAACATTGTAATGATAATAGCATTAGGAAACTAGTATTTATGTATTATTATTATACTATAAATAAATAGTTTTTTAATTCGTTTTATAAAATGGAGACTGACAACTGATAATTAATGGAAATAAATACAAATTATAAAAATCATGTAAACTTCATTTATTATTACTAAATACTATATTAATGTTAGTCTACAAAGTTAAAATCAATTTAGAGCATTGTTATTAGTTCTTTTGCAATTCGCACTTCCACTTCTGTCTCTCAAATTTATAAAATAGGTGGTCAAAGCTTGCTCAATAGGTAGGTTCTCAGCATAACAATGCTTTTTTCTTACACTTTCCTAAGAGAAATATGGCAAATTGATTACTTATTTTACCTAAATCGTAGGGTCATCTATGCATAATGATATCAGATGATGACCCGGTTTATTAAACAACTTCACCCATTATCAAACTGAGTCAATTTTTTGCTATCTCCCATTGAAAATGATGTCAGTTTTTGTTATCGTATTATGATGGTATATCTGAATTGTTAATACAATATACAAAATGCATATACCATCAATTTTTTTCGAGTTCAATTATACATTTATTCTCAACAGTACTAAAAGTAAAAAAAAAAAAACATAAATTGTTCTTTCAGATAAGCAAGCTAATTTCTGAATTTAAATTGTTTTTCCTATGATCCTCTACAGTTTTAAGCAACAAAAGCAAGAAGTTTTTAGACCACATTGTTGGTGTAAGTACCTCTAAAACCTGCTCATAGCTAGCATTAATTGTTTTACTTTTTTTTAAAATAAAATATATATATTTTTTTTTAATTCAATTTTTTAATTGACATTATTTTGGTCGTAACATCCCCTCCCCATTGTCAATTATTGTTAAACTCACACTGCCCCTCTATCTACTGGCATCATTTATGGATGATCCCGTAGCCTAAATACTATATATATATATATATATATATATATATATATATATATATATATTTATATATATATATATATATATATATATATATATATATATATATATATATATTATTTTTTACTTTATTTACAACACCATTTGAGATACAACAAACCCTTACAAAGCTTACAATAATTCAGTTAAAATTCAATCTGAGTTATTGAAGCGTAATAAATTTAACATCAATAGAAAAGTAAAGCTGTCATCATTTAAAATGTAAAGAGTGTTGTCAAAATATGTTGATAGTAAAATTAAGTTACTAATAAAATCACGTTCAACAATGATAAATATTCTTACTGTAGTAAGAATTAGTACTAGTTAACAAATTTGAACAAATAAATATAAAATAGTGAAAAAACAATGAACAAATAACTTGAACTTGAACTAAATCTTGAATTTGAATTAATTGGTTCTAATTTGTTCAAGCATAACCTTAAAAAATAAGTTTATATAATAAATTTCATGTATAACTAGTTATACATATAGTTAACTATCAGGAGTTATATGTATAACTGCATGCATTTTATAGCATTTTATTTATTTTATATATTACTTTATATCATATTACTTTGAATACTGGACCCAGAGACTTTATTCCCAATTACACTGTGGTACTCCAGATTAAAAATTTAAAAGTTTCTGTAAATATCCTGTTTTTGTTCCTCAATGTACTTCGTAAGTCCCTTGAGTTTTATGAACCTTATTATATATAAAGTTAAAAGTTTTGGAGCCTAAAAAAAGTTACAGAAACCTCCCTATCTCCCCCCTATTTTAATTTTTTTTTTCATAAAACAAAGTTTGACTTTCAAACCTGCATTTCTTTGTGGGACACTGCAGTGTCCCATGCATGCATGCTTGGTTTTTGACAACATTAGAACTTGCATCAGTCAATTGTTTGCAGATAATATACTCAAGAACTATATTCAAATATCATATGAACATCTTAGAGAATGTTCATATGATATTTGAACATCACAAATTTAATAATATTGTTGTGATATGTTATATAAATAATTCCGTAATAGATTATGATATGAAAATAAGATAAGATATGAAGGCAATGATCAAATAATAAATTTACTTATAGAAATTTAGATGTTTGTTTATTAGTTTCAGAATATTATATTATGTGTGACCGCGGCCTTCTATAATTAAAGGCCTTGACATCGCGCAACAAAGTTGTTAAACTGAAGGCCAATTCCTAATACTTTGTTTACATTTTCATCTTTTAACATTAGACGAAAGTTTGTGTTCGCGCTTTTTTAATAAATCTTTAAAATGTGATTGGTTTATAAATTAGATAGCCCAACATCAAGACGATAACGTTGTAAGGTTCAAGGCGTTAACATTGTAAGGTAATACTATTGTCAAACTAACGATAAGTTTTTTTAAAAATTAAAATGCCTTAAAAATGCCTTTAAAATGCTGTGTATCTCTTTGCAAGTCGAACTATCTCAACTACAACAAAAATATCAATTTATACAGCTACAACTACAATATCAATTACAACTACAACAAAAATATCAATACTCAACTACGACAAAAATATCAATTTATAAATTCCCGAAGAATCTAGAGGAGAGAAAAAGATGTAGTGAAGCTATCCCAAGAACTGGTTTTATTGTTACAGACTATATAGCATTATGTCAACTGCATTGGCCAAATGAAGCACCTTTTGAAAGCAAATATGGGAAGCAACGACCTTTAAACCCACCATCTGTTTTTAAAATATTCCGCCTAGTTGTTTAGCCACACCAGCAAGTAAAGTTAAAAAAAATGTAACTTCAATCGGTTTTTCGAAGCATTTTACCAGATGAGTTAAATGATTTTCTTAAAGAGGATGAACTTATATTTGACGATATTCAATCTTTGTTATGTGATAATAACGATGTTATTGTTTTCCAGCTTAATAAAAAAAGTTTGCACATACAATCAAAAATGTACAAACTTGGTGTTCCATTATTTATTTTAGTAATTTTCAATGATTATTTATTTGTAGCTAACCATAATGGCATAACTTGTAATATTTCTTATTTAGCTGTAAACAAATTAAAGTTAATAAAAACAAAATCAGCTTTATTTGAAGCAGTTAGGTTTTTAAAAAATAAAGAAAGTTCGCTTCTGTCAAATATTCTATTCGAACACCTTAATGCTATGAGAAAAGTTAATGTTGGTGAAGTTTTATATACTTCAGATATTATATGTAGAGCATATGAGTATTTTGCTATGCGACGAAGTTTATATGATTGTTTGTGTATTGACTACAAGTTGCCAAGTACAAGGACTTTAACCCTGTTGAGATATATTGATAAAACTTTTTTTTTGCTTGAATCGACTTTTGTTGGTGTTTTTTATTGTTGGTGATTTTTATTGTTACCATTTTTAGCAAAAAAAAATTAAAAATACAGTTATCTTTCTCATATATAGATATATACTCTGTTATGGTTCTGCTTGTTATTGATACTATTTAATATTACATAAATATTCTTAATGAAATTTGAAATACGAAAGGCATGATTATCTTTTAACAATTTTTTGGTTTTCTTTTTATATTTCCGTTTTTACTAGAGATTATTATTAGAAAACATAGACTGCCATTAAACCCTACCTAATATAAAAATATATCAATATAAGTAAAAGTGAAAGTTTAATCGGCCTTCAGTTTTTACGGCATTTTGCGCGATGTTAAGGCCTGTTATTATAGAAGTCTACATCATTGAAAAAGTAGATTTTTACATTTTTGTTTTTGTTTTTTTGTTTAACTACTTATCCTTATTGATCACTTTTTTTCAGGATTCTCCTCATGGGTTCAAGCTCATTACGCATAATATGTGTTCAATTACGCATAATACGTTTGTCATTGTAAGTAATAAATTAGGAAATAATTATTTGTGAAATATTGTAGTCATTAATGACTTCAAACTGGCTAATAATTAAAATTGCTCGACTAATAAGGTTCCTTATTAAAATTGCTCTCTCTCTCTCTCTCTCTCTCTCTCTCTCTCTCTCTCTCTCTCTCTCTCTCTCTCTCTCTCTCTCTCTCTCTCTGTCTCTTCCTCTCTCTCTTTCTATATATATATATATATATATATATATATATATATATATATATATATATATATATATATATATATATATATATATATATATATATATATATATATATATATATATATATATATATATATTTATATATATTTATATTTATATATATTTGTATTTTTTTTTTTTTTTTTTAGAAAATGTTTGAAGAAAGTTAGAAGATACTAAAAACCTTGGTATTATGCAAGCCGAAGCGATTTCATTAATTCAATTGACAAAAAACGGCGTGTAAATCGCAAAAAAAAATAACATTTTTAATATTCGTTTTGGATGTATTGATTAATAGCATTTATTTTTAAATAAATTCATTTTGCAACACGTTTTTTAATTTTATAAAATTTCGTCATAATAGTTTAAGGTAAATCCCACATAGATTATAGGTGGAAAACATCACATGTAAAAGATCAAAAATGCTACACATTTTGAATACCAAATGGGATAGAGTAGCAAATACCAGATTAAGTTAAGCCTCTCTGAAAGCTTCGATGATTAATTTTAAATTACTATTTAAGTAATTTTTAAATTAAAAGAATTTTAAAAATTATCATAGAAGCATTCGGACTTTCATTTGTCTAGTATTGACTACTTTTATACCATTTGGATTAAAATATGTGGCATTTAAGATCTATAACATGTAGTATTTTCCACCTATATCCCATGTATGATTTACCACATAAAACCCATGTGGGATTTACCATATGAAACCCACATGGGACAAAATAATAATTCCCATATGGGTTACATATGGTAAAAATCCACACGTATCCCATATGGGATTTACCATATGGAATCCATGTGGGATTTACCATATGAAACCCACATGGGACAAAATAATAATCCCCACATGGGTTACATGTGGAAAAAATCCACGCGTATCCCATGTGCGCTTTTTCACTGGGAAACCTTACCCACAACCTAACACCCAAAAAACAAAAACTTTTGAGATTTTTGATAAGAAAAATACACTACTTTTGAATAAAAACAATGATCCTGATATAAATTTTTTTGAGGATATTGATATTGAGTCTTGTTACTGTAATGTTGAGGAAGTTTCTTGTTATATAGGCTCAACGCAACCATCATTTACGTCAATAAACTTTAAATATTAGAAGTCTGAAAAAAAATTTTGAAAATTTTAAATCTATGTTACATAACATAAACTGTGAATTTAAGGTAATATGCCTCATAGAAACTTGGTGTCAAGATGAAGATTCCAATAATTCGAACCTTCAATTGACAGGGTCCAAATCAATTCATCAAACCAGAAGTAAAGGTATGGGTGGCGGTATATGTTTTTTTATCCACAATACACTGCAATTTAAAAAAGCAGAAAATCTTAGCCATTGTAGTGAAGAATGTGAGTCATTAACCTTAGAACTGATTAATAATAAGAAAAAAGTACAAAAAGATTTTTTAACTGCAATGTACAGACCACCTAGTGGTAATACAAAATTGCTTAGAACAGTATTTAGAAACGGTAAAAAATAAACAACTATACTTAATGGGGGACTTCAATATAAACCTTTTAGACATAAAAACTGTTAATAAAATTAAACGCTTTATAAATATTCTTTATCAACATGGTATATTACCATTAATTAACCAGCCAACTCGTGTTACTCATCAAACTAAAACACTCATAGACAATATCTTTACTAATAATTTTTCAAAATATAACAATCAAAGTGGGATCATAATAACCGATGTAAGTGATCATTTTCCAATCTTTTTTACTTCTAATTCAATATACAAAGAAAAATCTGATAGATACCATACAAAATAATATATATAAAAAAGGGAAATAAATAAAAATAGTATAAAAATTTTTCGCGGTCACTTATCGCTAATAAACTAGCAACAACTTATTAACTACAAAGACGCAAATAAAGGTTATGAACATTTTATCTGTGAGTTCAGTAATGCTTATGCAAAAGCATTTCCAAAACAAGAAAAAAGAGTCAAGCTCAAAAATTTACAAAGTCCATTGATTTCACAAGGCTTCATCAAATCTTCCTAAAAAAAAAAAAAACTCTACGAAAAATATTAAAAAAAAACAACCTACAAAAATGAAAAAAAATATAAAACTTATAAAAACCTTTTTGAAAAACTTAAGAAACAAGCTAAAAAAAAGTTATTATTCAAATCTTTTACAAAATAATATTGGTAATAATAAAAAAACATGGGATGTTATAAAAGAAGTAATAGGAAAGGAAAAGATTGATCCAGGTAATACCCTGCCAAACCATTTAAATATCGATAACAAAAACATTGTTATTAATGATCAAAAAAAGATTGCTGAAAGTTTTAACAATTATTTTACAAACATCGGAAACATACTAGCTAATAAAATAACTCAAAGTAAAAAAATATTTAAATCGTATTTAAAAGAAGTGGACTTTGTAATGGACGAGTTTGACTTATCTTCTGATGAGCTTCGAAACGCATTTAAAACAATACAATCAAAAAAGAGTCCGGGCCTTGATGATATCAGCTCTCATGTGGTTAAAGAAGTTTTTGATGTTATTGAATATCGCCTATTGTATATCTTTAATCTCTCATTAAAAAGTGGAGTTTTTCCTGAACACTTAAAATTAGCACGCGTAGTTCTGATATATAAAAGCGGAGATAACTCTACTTTATCAAACTATAGGCCTATCTCCATACTTTCATGCTTCTCGAAAGTACTAGAACGCATTATGTACAACAGACTTTTTTCATACCTCCAAAATCACAACATCCTTTTTAATAACCAATACAGATTTAAAAAAGACCATTCGACTGAACATGCAGTAATAAAGTTAGTCAACGAAATTTTGAATGGGTTTGACAAAAATCAATATACACTTGGAGTATTTATCGATCTGTCAAATGTGTTTGATACAGTGGATCACAAGATTCTTCTATACAAACTTAGTAATTATAGTATAAAAAATAAAAATCTAAAATGGTTTAGATGCTAAACAATCTAAAACAATCGTAAACAAGCTTTATATTACAATAAAACTTACACTTCCCTTCAAACCATTACTTGTGGCGTTCCCCAGGGATCTATTCTAGGTCCTTTGCTTTTTCTTGTCTATATTAACGACATATTTTTTTCTTCTCGTATACTGAATTTTATTCTTTTTGCAGATGACACCCAAGCTTTCTACACCCACTAAAATATTAAAACTATTTTTAACATAGTAAATCAGGAGCTTGAAGAGCTAAGCGATTGGTTGAAAGCTAACAAACTTTCCTTAAACATTGAAAAAAGCAAATACACTCTTTTCACAAAACCATCAAAAACAGACACATTCCCATTAAAACTTCCGGATATTTTAGTTGACAAAACAATATTAAAAAGAGCATTTTCTGTGAAGTTTCTAGGAGTCATTCTAGATGAACATATTAGCTGGAAAGAGCATATCAAGTTGTTTTAAAATAAAATATCTAAAAGCATTAGGATTATACATAAAACTAAGTATATTTTAAATAAAGTATGTTTTAAACGTTTCAAACTTTGCATTTGTTCATAGCTACATTAGCTACTGCAATGTTGCCTGGGCAAGAACTTACCAATCAAAACTAGCCTTAGTCTATAAAAAACAAAAACAAGCATGCCGCATATTCACAAATGGATATGTTAGTGCTAAACAAATAATGAAAGAACTGAGAGTTCTTAATATTTATGAACAAAACATCTATAGCATCCTTCAGTTTATGTTCAAAGTAAAAAATAATTTGGTCCCAAAAATATTCCATAATTACTTCCAACTTATTGATCATAAATACGAAATAAAACATTCTAAGCAGAACTACTATATTCCAAAAATGTCTTTTAGTCAATCCCAGTTCTCAATATCTAGAAGAGGACCACAATTGTGAAACTCATTTCTCACAAATAAGATTAAAACGATAAACTCTTTTCAACATTTTAAATGTGTTGTTAAACAACAGTTACTTGACCTCAACATTACTGAAACAATCTCTTATTTTTAAAAAAACTTTCACACGTCTTGAAATTTTTTTTTTTTGTTCTTTCCATTTACACAATAGCTGGAAATGATTGTGGTTATATAAAAATGCATTTAATTGTATTTATATTTATAAAGATACATTTACTTGGCTAATTTACTTATACGAGTTCTTATATTTATATATATTTAAATATCTTATAATTTGTATTTATCTTATATTTAATTGATATTGATTGTAAAACATAATTGAAATTAACGGGGCAAGATGATAAGACCATCGTCTTCTGCTTGCTCCAGTCAATTTGTTACGTTAACATTTTTGTAAAAAAAAAATAATTTTATATTGACGAAAAAGATTATATAATAAATAATAATAATAATAATAATAATACAAATAGAAAAAATGTAAAAGAGAAAAAGTTTAAAAGAGAGATTGTTAAATATTTTATTGATTTTGTAATTTGATTACTACAAATATTATCAAATCTCACACTTTTATATTGTTTAAAAAAACTGCGTTTAAGAGTTCAGTTCCAGTTCTCCATCTCAGAGATATCAATGACAGAGCTCCTATCATTTTTATGTCTTAAACTGCTCAGTATAATAAATAACATTTTTGAGCAGGATTGAAAAGTCGTATTTTTCAAAAGGAATGACCTTTGTAAACTAAATTAGAAATTGAAAAAAAAATGAAAACGTTTAGAAGGGGGCAATACCTAACAAACTACCTATAAATATCTGTTTCTAGAATTCTAAATTTTTAGTTATAGGCATCAAAAACATGTGTCACGTAAAAAACGATAGGTTCCTTCCGTGAGACAATTTCAATGGCTATAATAAAAAAAGTTATTATTCCACATGTAATATCTTTACCTGAAACTAAATAGATCTTTATAGGTATCAGTGCCGTAACAAGATAAAATGGCGCCAGGGGTCTGAGAACATTTGACGCCTACCCCCTAAAAATAGCCCTGCAGCCCCCCTTATAAAAATTCCCTTTCCTTAAAATGAACTCCTTTCTCCAAAAAACTAATTTAGTAACTTCTAATTGCGTTTACAGGCTGTGGTTTGAACCTTTGAGAGATAGTAACAAAAAAATTGAAAATGGCCCCAATAAAAAAATTTTTTAGCACTTAAAAATTATTAACAATAACAAATAAGCTTAATAAACATCAAGTGAAATTTTGGGAGATTTGTTTCCCAGTGAGAAATAGAAAGTTAGATTATACTTTGGACATTGCCTCAAATTGTCACTACATTTGTGTGATAATGCTGTCAAACACACAGTTGCATTGAATGACAAAGTCTTGAACTGGTTTGATTAAAATGCCATAATCATCATCAGCCGTATCAAAATCATACGCTTGACTTGTCTCTTTCGTTTAATTGGGAAGTCTGTGTCAATGTCAATTTTTTTTTGCTGTTTGTTTAGCAGATTCTTTGATGTCTTTCACTCCTTTTTCTCTGAGATACTGGATGGCCGAGACAAGCCCATTCATTTTTTTTTGAGGTTATGTCAATAGAAATTTTTTTGGCTTGCATTGCATGATTTTCTCTGTCAATTAATGTAAGAATTTTAGTCCACAGGTTCAACAAACAAAGAAATTTAAGATTGAACAATTTGAGTTGGTCTTTTGCACCAGCAACAGTTTCATGGTTTAAAGTTGTTCTTGAATTCATGTCTTGTAAAACATTATAAACTTCAACAAGTTGATTGTTTAGGGAAGCAACTGCTTCTTTTTTTGATGACCATCTTGTTTCACAGTGACCCTTTAATGAAATTCTTTCACCAGGTTTTCCTATCTTGATGTAGAATTGGAAAAAAAAGTGAATATTTTTTAAATAGATCCAGACAATGTAACCATAAGAGGTGAGACTTCAGCAGCATGAACGCCAACCAAATTAAGCGTCATACATGCACATGGTACAAATGATGTTAGTCCATTGATATTAATGATTTGTGCTTGAACTCCTTTGTATTTTCCAGCCATATTTACTCCATTGTCATAGCCCTGGCCTCTGCAATCTGCAATATTTAATCCATCAGTTTTCAGTTTTCCTAGGATTTCTACTGCAATGCTATTTCCAACTTTCTTTTATTGAGCACATTTGATTTTTTATAATAATATATCTTATCACTTCACTCTGCTGTTCTTTATGAGAATCATCAGGTGCACAGTCAAAAAGCAAGGAATAATATTTTGCATTTATAATTTCTCCCACAAGTGTAATTATTTCATTTTGAATTTGTCATGAAAAATATGAGACTGCAGCTTTTTGGGCTTTTATTGTTGCAATATAGTCTGCCAATAGAGGATTGTAATGACTAGGGTGAAGATCTCATATTTTTGTTCCCCTATTGCATTATTACTGCCTCTTAGAGCTAAATTACTATTTGCACAGAATAATATGGCATCAACAATGATTTTTAAAATGTCCCTCCAATTGTTTGATTCTCGGTTTCTTGTTCTCTGAAGGTCATTGCCGAAAGTTTTGCCTTTTTTAAATTTTGTTCCATTTCCTTCCAAATTGCATAGCATTTTCTGTTCTCAGAACTATTCTCGTATTCAATTTTGGGATTAAGCTTTTTCCAGTTACTAAATCCTTTAAAAATATCAGACAACATATTAGCTTTAAATATTTAGTAGCTTTAAAATATTTGATACTGTTGTTGCCATTTTAGTTAAATGTGAATTATTTTTATAAACTACCTATAAATTTGTCGACACTTGTTTCTAAGCCACAATTTTTTTTATCATAACATCTAGAGATGACCAAGTTTCAGGTTCCTAAAAGACATTTTTATAAAATTCAAAAAGTTTTAACTGGCAAAATGTTAACGACGATTCAAGCCATTATTGCAAAGTTTTCAAATTAATAAAAAGCGTACGACCTATATAGTTTGTTTTTTTTAAAAACAGAATTACTTAAAAAGCCCAATATGAAAAGTTAAAATTCTGAAGTTTAAATGAGTATGTAACACAGGACTGTTAACGCTGCCAACTTTTCTATTTTTCAAGTAGATAAATTTGTTAAAAAAAAAATGTTTGCGTCAACTTGTTTCGACCTTCCTATCTCCCTTGTTATTAACTGTCAAAAAGGTTCAGAACTCCTCTTCCTTCTATTTTGGTGGTATAATTAATAAACAGACCTTAAGGAGACAGTGTCATAAAACCGTTTTGTTTTGAGCATCATAAAATGTTATAATTTAAAAGCTACATTGTAAAAGATTTTTGACAGCGAACATAGAAGCTATTATTTTATCTTATAATTCGGTGTTTGTTAATATATAGCAGTTATTTGTAACATTGAATTGATCATAATTACTATTACTTTTATTTAAAAAACCATTATTTACAATTTTTACAAAAGATTTACTTCTGGAAATAGATGTACCCATGACCATTTTTTATTTTTTTTTTGCTATGCTACATTTAAATTTTAGTACATGCAAATTAGGTACATTTTCTTCAGTTGCATCGTGTATTGATTGATTTTCGCTTTTACTATGCCTTGCTTTATTTGTTTTGTCTTTTTTTCCAACACTTTCCATTACTTATATTATGTAATAAAAGTGATTGGAGCGGATCTATCATGCAAAAACAAAAAATTTCAATAATATCTACGCAGGAAAAGAAGGTGAGGGGGGGGGAGGGGGTCCGCTCTTGCAAAATAATATGTGTGATAAAGAAAACAGCAACTATAGTAGGAAGCCAAATGCACCAAAAGTCACATTCAATAAACAAAAAGCAGTTTAAGAGTTGCAATCATGACATCTGGTATTTTATATAAAAAAACATATACTATAATCGTGATATAATTTTCATTTTAGCTGTTATGCAACGGAAAAAACAAAGCGTTCCTACAAAAATATAAAAATATTTACTGATACTGTATTATTATTAAAATGATTTTTAATCGTGTTAAAAATAAAAAATATTTTTATTTATGTATTTAAATATATATATATATATATATATATATATATATATATATATATATATATATATATATATATATATATATATATATTATATATAAATATATATGTATTTAAAAATATGCCTAAATTTTTCCTTTTGTAGATAATATATGGTGGCAATATATGCCCACTAGCAGAGCATGCATTATTGACAGTAATTTGCTCCCGGCCTGATCCACCAATGCTTTGCGACACTCGAGAAGCACCTCGTTTTGCTAATACAATCTGATCCTTTGGGTCAGTGATGAACCCTGATTCATCGGAATTGAATATTTGACTATTATTAACTCTTGCATTTTTAAATGTTTTTTTGAGTAAATCAAACCAAATTTTGATGGTCAGGATTTTCAGCACGGCTTCTTGAATTGCTTAAATGTTCAGTTTTTCTTGGCGTAATTTTGGGATTTCTTTGCAAGAAGGCATGCAACCAGTCTTTACTTGGTCGAGAATCTATAAATGGTGTATCAATACTGTTTGTTTTGAGGAAAGATCTTTTACTTCACCTCTAGTTAAACCCCATCCCCAATCAGCCATTAAAATAAGACATTTTGATAGCTTTTTTCTTGCTGTGAGGTCAAAACTGTTTTTCATCCTGGATGTGAGTCGACTGATAGTTCACCGTATACTCTTTTCGAAAGAGCTCTCCTGTCACACCTAAAATGTTTGGATGCCTGGTTTATTGACATTTCTTTATTCAAAACAGAACTGCAGACATCTATCATTTCCTGGCTATTTGAGTAGGATTTCCTTCCTCCCTGCTTCAACTTTTTGTATGTTCGAACCCTTCTAAAAAAAAAAAACTTTTATTTTCAAAAATAACATTTACAAAATTTATTTTTACATTAAAAAGTTGCTTTTAATTTTAGTCATAATTTTTTAACTAAATAGTATGAAACTTATGGCTGATTTAAATTTATTAGAGAGTTTTGCCATTTTTTACTAGTCAGGGAGGGCATTAAAACCTACTTGTTTTAAAATAAAAGTTTAATACTCTAAGTAAACAAATAAATAAAATTATTTGAAACAAGTATCTCAAATAAGTCTTACCTTTGCTAGTAAAACAAAAAAAAATTGTGTGCAAGGTAATTTTATTGGTATATGTTTAAAATGTCAAAACCTTGATTGGACGGCTCAATGTCTCAATGATTTTTACTAAAATAAATATGATATTTAAATTATTATTTTTATGTCTAAATATTACTTAAGTAGAATGTTTAACTTTAAAAAAGAACTTACTAAACTTAGATAGTACTTTACTTTCAAGAAAAATAAAAGCAAACAACTTGAACTTACTAAACTTAGATAGTACTTTACTTTCAAGAAAAATAAAAGCAAACTTAGACTTTTTAATTAAAAACTGAGGAGCACCGATATGGAAAAAGTTTTTCATAAACTTCGAACAAAATTAAAAACTGCCGTAAAAAACGTCGATATTGAAAACCAAATTAATCATGGTAAAGTTAGTCCAAGAAATATTTTAAACTACTCGCTTACGCAGTATGTAAATATATATCATGAAAAATTTAGTAAATTATTATTTACACAATAGCATAAAGGAATTTAGTATTAGCTTTGCTCAAAAAGATCATATTGCCCCTCTGATCTTTTTACCCCGCTTTTGCCCAGATATAATATTTTATATAAATATATATAATATAATGGCTGCGGCAAGAAGAAGACACAATTGTCTTCTCACCAAGCCCCTATTTATATTTATATATATAAATATATATATATAAATTATGTTAGTGTATTCTACAAACAGAGTGCTCAATGTTCTAAAAGAACAGAGCAATAATAAATTAGTAAAAACGCTTATCTAATTTTTGATATAATTATACACTTTTGATATATTTGATACACTTATCCAATTTTTTATATATATATTTATATATATTATATATATATATATATATATATATATATATATATATATATATATATATATATATATATATATATATATATATATATATATATAATAATATATATAATATAATATATATATTTATATATATAAATATAAATATTTTTTATTAATAATACGATTAAAAATCATTTTATTAATAAAACAGTTTAAGAAAATTTTTTATATTTTTGTAGCAACGCTATGTTTTTTCCGTTGCTATACAGCTAAAATAAAAATTATATCATACCCCTATAACATTTTTAGGTTACATTACGTATTGTAACGTAAACCAGATTCGTTACGTTACGTGCAAAATGTCCGTTATTTTTACGTAACCGAGACATAAGATTTTACGTAACGACACGTAACATTGTTACGTAACAATACGTGCAAAATGTCCGTTAATTTTACGTAAACGAGACATAAGATTTTACGTAACAATACTTAACATTGTAACGTAACGTTATGTGCAAAAATGTAATTTTTACGTAACCGAGATGTAACGTATAACGTATTAATACGTAACATTTAGACCTAATAAGGTGTGATTATGTTCACCTAACGCGACTTTCAATATGCGACATTTTGAATTATTGTATGCGATTGCATAATTTATTAATGGATTACATTTTCGTCACTGCTTACACTTATAGCCTGTTTTTTTCGTTAAAAAATATACTTAATAAACATCGTGGCGTTCAAAAACAATTATAAAACTATAACTATTTGCGAGCGTGGTTTGGTTTTTTAATCATTGGGCTCGTGGTTGTCAAGCAAGAACTTGTTTTCGTGACGGCACTTAGAAATAATTTCTGTTTTTTTATTTAATATTTTTTGCGTACCTTTGTATGATATTATGCAAAGTTTTTCATGAAGGCAAAGCAAGCATTTTTTTGTTACGTTGGTGTAGGCGGGGACTTGTTTAATTATTGACCAAGTTAATTTTGGTGTTATTTTTAAGTTTTCTTTTATCTGCCATATATACTTTGAAAGGGTGGTTGAATTTTTCATCTTCTTGTTTGTGAATGAGTTTTTGTGGTTAGCCTATCTTTTCTTCCATTCACCTTCTGCTAGGCCAATATATACTTGTTCTGGGGTGTTAGGGGGGGGGGGATACTACACATTTATAAATAACATTAAAGGCTCTACATTTTCCTATTTTAGGGCAGTTTTCTTTTTTTATGCAATTGCAGGGTGGGTATTCCTTTGGTCTTTCTGATCTAATTTTCTTGTTGTGGCTTTTTATTATACTTTCAATATTTTTGGTGCAGCTGTAACTTAATTTGATGGTGTTTTGATTGAAAAGTTTACTTAGGGGGCGGGATGTTGGAAAGTGTTTGTCGATTAAGTTCAGCTAGATATGTCCGACATTGGTAGAGACGCTTTTACTGTAAGGGGGTTAAACCATATTATATTTCTTTTTCTTGTCTTTTTCTTGCAAAAAAAAAGGAAACTGCCTTATAATAGGAAAATGTAGAGCCTCTAATGTTATTTATAAATGTATAGTATCCCCCCCCCCTAACACCCCAGAACAAGTATATATTGGCCTAGCAGAAGGTGAATGGAAGAGAAGATGGGCTAACCACAAACACTCATTCACAAACAAGAAGATGAAAAATTCAACCACCCTTTCAAAGTATATATGGCAGATAAAAGAAAACTTAAAAATAACACCAAAATTAACTTGGTCAATAATTAAACAAGTCCCCGCCTACACCAACGTAACAAAAAAATGCTTGCTTTGCCTTCATGAAAAACTTTGCATAATATCATACAAAGGTACGCAAAAAATATTAAATAAAAAAACAGAAATTATTTCTAAGTGCCGTCACGAAAACAAGTTCTTGCTTGACAACCACGAGCCCAATGATTAAAAAACCAAACCACGCTCGCAAATAGTTATAGTTTTATAATTGTTTTTGAACGCCACGATGTTTATTAAGTATATTTTTTAACGAAAAAAACAATGTATTTTTTACCTGATGATTGCTAAACGCATGAAACTTTTAGTAGTAAAATGTAGTTATTTTTATTTAATCTCGTCAAAAAATCAATTATATATATATATATATATATATATATATATATATATATATATATATATATATATATATATATATATATATATATATATATATATATATATATATATATATACGGACCCGTAACGTGAAATTTTTTAGAAAAAAGGCAGATTATAATAGTAAATATAAATTTTTCTTAATTTTACATATAAAAGTTGTTTAAAATAAAGAGAATTTGCAAATAAAGGGGGGTCGATCACCTGATTACCCTCGTCACTCCTCCTCATATATATTTCAAATTTCATATAAAATTTATTGATGACGTTCAGAAAAAAGCATTTAATTCAGAAGTTTGTTATAACGAAAAAAATAATTAACATTGTAATAATATAATCTGTGTACATTTTGCCTCTAATTAATGTCTTTAGTAAACGAAATATCATTGTAGCAAATATCACCAAAGGCGTTATTGTCAGAATTATCATTACCAATATATTCAGGTGCAATACTAGCCTTCTTTCGTGCCCGACTAGGTATGCCTATTAGTCTAGCTTCTGTCTAGTCTAGATTACTGCGCGTTTTGCATGCATTGGCATTCGTTTTAATTGATCCCCGAGCACCTCTGCCACCTTACGGACGTTAATGCGTTTTTGCGATCTTAGCTGCAGAGAATCTTTAAAATATATAAATAAAATCTACATCTTTAAAAGAATAGAATCGATAAAAAAAAAAAAAAAAACATTTATGCAATTATATAATTATTGAAATCGCATTAGCACAACAGTAAAACTTTTTTTGACAAAATAAATAAATTTAGCGGCAAAACACCTCGAAAAATGCCCCAAATTGTCCCCAAATTTGAGCTTTGAGCGCAAAGTAAATATCAATATTTTGTAAAAAAAAAATTTTTAATTTGATTATAATGGTCTAATTTCTTTTTTAAATTATTGTGTATTCTGGTTTTTTCGTATTTGTTGTTTAAAATAAAATAAAGTTTCGCAAAACTTAGTCAAAAAAATAAAACTTTATTGCGTATTTGCCCATGGTTACTTTTTTCCTAAATTTTTTCTTTAACTTAAACAACATTTATGAAAAAACCGGAATACATAACAATCTAAAAAAAATTTGGGTCATTATCACATAAGAAATTTTGTTTTCAGAAAATATTGAGATTTACTTTGCGCTCAAAGCCAAGTAATTTGGAAACAATTTAGCGCATTTTCCGGGGTTTTTTGCTGCTTGAACACAAGGTAAAAGTCAATATTTTTTAGAATTTTTTTTTTAATCGTATTTTATTCATATTTGCTCCATATTTGGTTTCTTGTGTATTTTCGTTTTAAAATAAAAATTTTTTTGAACACCCCTAATGTCTAGTTTAAAAGCCGAAAAATTCAAGCATAATTTTAACTATCATTGCTAATTGTATATGTGTAAATGTATTTCTAATTAGGAGTCGTTCATTAAGTACGTACGCTTTTATTTCAACCCTTCTTCTCCTCCCCCGCATTTTAATATACGCTTTTTTTTAGTACCCTCCACCTCAATAAAAGAACCTACGTTTTTAACGTACCTACCTTTTTTTTAGTTTAGTGTCTTCTTATATAATTTTGATATACGCTTTTTTTTAGTACCCTCCACCTCAATAAAAAAACCTACGCTTTTAACGTACCTACCTTTTTTTAGTTTAGCGTCTTTCTTTTATAATTGATATAATTGATTTCAGTATTTAACAAATTTGTTGAATTAACAATATTGTAAATGCACTGAATACATTTGTCCAGACCATTGTAATAAAAAAAGTATTTAAAAAAAAAATAACCCACAAGCAATCTAATTCCTTATATATATTATTTTACCTGTAACTTAGATGCAACTATTGCTACGAAAAATTAAAAATTAATCGGGAACAAATCTTAATTGCACCTTCTAACACCGCGTGCAATTCTGTCCGCTGTCTTTATGCTATCTTTCAAAATCAACTACTTCTATCTTTCACTCTAACATATCTTCGTTCTTCCTAAAATCACTTTACTCTTGGTCCGTAGAGCGAGTTATGACGCTCCTTTTGGAGCCGAACTTGTCTTTGCGGTCCTTGGTAATGTGGCCTCTATATGGCAATTAGCCGGAGGAGGATAAACCGCAGTACCAATTCTCGAATTTAACGCGTCACAAATTTAATATATTTTACTTTACATTACGTCTATCTTAATACTTGTTAGAGTGTAACCAATTAAGACATAATGTTACGTCAAAAAGATCCATTTATGTCACGTAGTTTAGTTACGTCTCGAATTTATATTTAGTAACGTTACGTTACGTCTTGTTTGGTTACACTTTTTAAAGTTAAAAAGAAAACCAATTGAGACGTAATGTTGCAAAATGAGAATTTTTTTTTTTCGTGACAAAGTAACCAATTGAGACGAAGCTATTAAATAAAACAATAAAAATAAAATAAAAGATGATTTTTAGCAATATGGCAATATAAAATAAACATTTACTGCATTATCAAGTTTATTTACTTAATATTTAATTTAAAGTTAGAGAATGTTTTTTTGCATGATAGATCCGCTCCAATCATTTTGATTAAATAATATTAGACTAATATTTGTTTTACCATTTACCATTACTTTAACCTTTTTACGATTACTAATAATTAAATTATTAGTAATGGAAAGTGTTGGAAAAAAAGACAAAACAAATAAAGCAAGACATAGTAAAAGCCAAAATCAATCAACACACGATGCAACTGAAGAAAATGTACCTAATTTGCATGTACTAAAATTTGAAGGTAGCACAGCAAAAAAAAAAAAAAAAATGGTCATGTGTACATCTAGTTCCTGAAGTAAATCTTTTGTAAAAATTGTAAATAATAGTTTTTTAAATAAAAATAATAGTAGGGGAGAACGGGGTGAGTTGGGACATGGGGTGAGATGGGACTTGGCAATATCTCAATGAAAAATTTAATAAAGCAAAAGTTTTTTATATATAAGTTTGCAATAGCTTCTTCATATTATTGTGTTTTTTAAGTTTCAGAAGTATTTTTTTTTCGGATATTTGCGAATATGTGAAAATCTAACAACTTTCCTGGATTTTGAAGACATCATTAATAATAAATATTTATGTGTTGTTTGCATATATTTTTATGTTTATGGTTTTTAATTATTTACTATTGTTTTATTTAACTACTGAGGAAAAATGATTATCATATGGCTACGAGAACTATATAAAATAAAGGTTTTCTCACACCTACTAGTGATGGGGTGACTTGGGACAGGAGAATTGGGGTGAAATGGGACACTGTTCAATTTTATCATTTTTTTAATTTACGGTACTTTAACTTTTATAATCAATATTTTTGTAAAAAAGCAAGTGAACAGAAAATTATGTTTATGTTTATGATAAGATTTCAATGTTTACTTTATAGTAAAGTGTTTTTTATAATAGAAAATAATAATAGTTATATTGGATTTCTTTGTTGCTTTGTCCTGAAGACATCTTTCACAGTAAGTATTGTTTTAATGCCAATCATTTTTGTATTTTAAATTCAGTTAAAATAAAGTTGTTCACTATTAGCCTTAATAAATTTAATCACATTATAAGTTTTATAGGGTTGTGATACTATTTTATTTTTATTAAAATAAATTTAAAATTTATAGCCTAATCTGGATTTTCGTTAATGCAATTAAAAAGGGCATAATTTTTTTTAATAATGGAGTGAGTAATATGAGTAATAATTTTGCAGATGCCAAGAAAGTACAAACGAGTGACAAGTAAAACCTCATGCTCATACAATAAAAGCTGCTGTGATGGCTGTTGAATCTGGCAGTTTATCACTACGAGCAGCTGCACAAGAGTATACAATTTCAAAATCAAGTTTACAGCGGAAAATAAAGATTAATAAAGAAACTTCTTACAGTAACTTATACTTTGATGAACAACATAAATATATTTTTAATAAGACACAAGAAGAGCAACTTTCAATACATCTTTGTCAAGCATCTAATATGCATTATGGACTTGATGTTAGAGAAACAAAGCAACTTGCATATCAATATGCAATTTAAAATGACATTAAAAAACCAGAAAACTGGAAAAAGAGTGAAACAGCTGGAACTGAATGGTTTTATTTATTCTTAATTCGTACAAAATTATCTATTCGTACGCCAGAAGCTACCAACCTCAGTCGAACAACTAGTTTCAATCGCACAAATATAGATACTTTCTTCAAAAACATTGACAGTGTGCAGAAGCGCTATAACTTTTCTGCTGATTGCATTTACAATATTGATGAAACAGGTCTGACAACTGTTCATAAGCCAGTGAAAGTGATTGCTGGTAAAGGAGTAAAGCAAGTAAGACAGGTAACTTCTGCTGAAAGGGGAACCCTAGTTACAATAGTGGGTTGCATTAATGTCCTTGAAAATTTTATTCCACCGTTTTTGATATTTCCTCGTGTCCACTTTCGTAGCCATATGCTTAAAGGTGCACCAACAGGTACAAAAGGTGATGCTAGTCCTAGTGGATGGATAAATACATAAATTTTTTTGAAATGGTTTGATCATTTTGTGGAGTATGGACATCCTAGCAAGGATCAACTATTACTTTTATTAATGGACAACCACAAAACTCATATATCGATTAAACTGATGGATAAAGCTAAGGAAAGCAATGTTGTGCTCTTGAAATTGTCACCCCATTGCAGCCACAAACTCCAACCACTTGATAGATCAGTATTTGGGCCAATAAAGAAATTTTACAATTCAGCATGTGATTCATGGTTAAAGGCACATCCAAATACTCCTATGACGATATATGACATTTCTGAAAATTTAGGAATAGCTTATACGAGAGCCTTTACTTCCCAAAACATTCAAAATGGTTTTAAAGCAGCTGGTATTTTCCCATACGATCCATATGTTTTCAGTCAACTTTTTATGCTCTTATGTATCTGATCGACCAATTCAAGCAAATGACAATTTCGACAAACAAACAATCCCCACATCACTGTGTATTGTATCTGAAGTTATTAACGAAAAAAAACAGGAAATCAGCACTTCTGCCTACCATTGGACAGCAGAAGATATAAGGCCATTTCCAAAAGCGGGTGAAAGGGTGGCAAAGAGAAAAACCAAGCCCTTGAACTTAATTTGATGGTTAAATAATGGGTTTTGCAATAATTTAAGATGACTATTCATTGGACTATAGTTTTAAACCGATTTGTATGGTTTTTGTGGAAAATTTAAAGCGCAGCACGCAAGCAAATTTTTTTGTCCCATCTCACCCCGTTCTCCCCTAACTATGATCAATTCAATGTTACAAATAACTGCTATATATTAACAAACACCGAATTATAAGATAAAATAATAGCTGCTATGTTCGCTGTCAAAAAACTTTTACAATGTAATTTTTAAATTTCAACATTTTATGATGCTTAAAACAATACGGTTTTATAACACTGTCTCCTGAAGGGCTGTTCATTAATTGCGCCACCAAAATAGAAGGAAGAGGAGTTCTGAACCTTTTTTGACAGTTAATAACAAGGGAGATAGGGAAGGTCAAAACAAGTTGGCGCAAACATTTTTTTGTAAACAAATTCATCTACTTAAAAAAAAGAAAATTTGACAGCATTAACAGTCCTGTGTTACATACTCGTTTAAACTTCAGAATTTTAATTTTTTGTATTGGGCTTTTTAAGTAATACTGTTTTTTAAAAAACCAAACTATATTTAGGCCGTACGCTTTTTATTAATTTGAAAACTTTGCGATAATGGCTTAAATCATAGTTAACATTTTGCCAGTTAAAACTTTTTGAATTTTATAAAAATGTCTTTTAGGAACCTGAAACTTGGTCATCTCTAGATGTTATGGTTAAAAAATTGTGGCTTAGAAATAAGTGTCGACAAATTTATAGGTAGTTTTTAAAAATATTTCACATTTAACTAAAATGGCAACAACAGTATCAAATGTTTTAAAGCTATTAAATACCTAAAGCTAATATGTTGTCTGATATTTCTAAAGGATTTAGTAACTGGAAAAAGCTGAATCCCAAAATTGAACATGAGAATAGTTCTGAGAACAGAAAATGCTTTGCAATTTGGAAGGAAATGTAATAAAATTTAAAAAAAGGCAAAGCTTTCGGCAATGACCTTCAGAGAACAAGAAACCGAGAAGCAAACAATTGGAGGGACATTTTAAAAATCATTGTTGATGCCATATTATTCTGTGCAAATAATAATTTAGCTCTAAGAGGCAGCAATGATGCAATAGGGGAACAAAAAAGTGAGGTCTTTACCCAAGAGTTGATTAGTCATTACAATCCTCTATTGGCAGACTATATTGCAACAATAAAAGCCCAAAAAGCTGCAGTCTCATATTTTTCATGACAAATTCAAAATGAAATAATTACACTTGTGGGAGAAATTATAAATGCAAAATATTATTCCTTGATTTTTGACTGTGCACCAGATTTTTCTCATAAAGAACAGCTGAGTAAAGTGATAATATATATTATTATAAAAAATCAAATGTGCTCAATAAAAGAAAGTTGAAAATAGCATTGCAGTAGAAATTCTAGGAAAAATGAAAATTGATAGATTATTGCAGATTGCAGAGGCCAGGGCTATGACAATGGAGCAAATATGGCTGGAAAATACAAAGGAGTTCAAGCACAAATCATTAATATCAATGGACTAACATCATTTGTACCATGTGCATGTCTGACTCTTAATGTGGTTGGCGTTCATGCTGCTGAATTCTCACCATGAAACTGTTGCTAGTGCAAAAGACCTACTCAAATTGTTCAATCTTAAATTTCTTTGTTTGTTGAACTTGTGGACTAAAATTCTTACATTAATTGACAGAGAAAATCATGCAATGCAAGCCAAAAAAAGTTCAATTGACATAACCTCAAAAAATCCAGTATCTTAGAGAAAGTGGAGTGAAAGACATCAAAGAATCTGCCAAACAAACAGCATAAAAAAATTGATATTGACACAGACTTTCCAATTAAACGAAAGAGAAAAGTCAAGCGTATGATTTTTGATGCGGCTGATGATGATGGCATTTTAATCAAACCAGAACAAAACTTTGTCATTTAATGCAACTGTGTGTTTGAAAGCATTATCACACAAATACAATGGCAATTTGAGGCATCTCCAAAGTATAATCTAACTTTCTATTTCTCACTGGGAAACAAATCTCCCAAAATTTCACTTGATGTTTATTAAGCTTATTTGTTATTGTTAATAATTTTTAAGTGCTAAAAAATTTTTTTATTGGGGCCATTTTCAATTTTTTTGTTACTATCTCTCAAAGGTTTAAACCACAGCCTGTAAACGCGATTAGAAGTTACTAAACTAGTTTCTCAAAATTAAATAGATATCTATAGGTAGTTTGTTAGGTATTGCCCCCTTCTTAACTTTTATATTTTTTTTCAATTTCTAATTTAGTTTACAAAGGTCAGTCCTTTTGAAAAACACGACTTTTCAATCCTGCTCAAAAATGTTATTTGTTATACTGAGCAGTTTATGATTTAAAAATAAGAACTCTGTCATTGATATTTCTGAGATGGAGAACTGGAACTGAACTCTTAAACGAAGGTTTTTTAAACAATATAAAAGTGTGAGATTTGATAATATTAGTAGTAATCAAATTACAAAATCAATAAAATATTTAACAATCTCTCTTTTAAACTTTTTCTCTTTTACATTTTTTCTATTTATTTGATACGAGAATGTGAATAGTTTTGCTTTAGACAAATTAAAATTTAAACTACGCGTGCTCACGTGATTTTTTTTTTCCTTTAGAAAAAAGGATTAGTTAAAACTGTCTTTGATGTTAGTGGCGAAATGTGTGTCTAAAAAAAAGAAGAGATTTAAAAATTAGAAATTCTCAATACTCGTTCGAAAAATAAACATATAAGCTGTTGCTACAGAAATATGTTGCAACGAAAAATAAGCTTATATGCTGTTGCTACAAAAATATGTTGCAACGAAAAATATACTTATAAGCTGTTGCTACAGAAATATGTTGCAACGAAAAATAAACTTATAAGCTGTTGCTACAGCGCAATAACTTGAAAAATTGGAAACTTTTTTAAACGGTTTATTCGAAAATGAAACAATACCATTAGTTAATTGACCGTCTAGAATTTTAATATATTTATAGTCATTCACAACAAATTTTAACAACGCAAATGCTAAATAACCCCGACCTAAAGTAGCTAAAAGACTTCAAAATAGAGCTAAAATATAAGGTAATTCGGGTCAGTATAAGACAACGAGGAAGATGGGACAAATTTCTTCAACCCTCTCTGGAGCTTATAATGGTTTTCCTTGGTTATTATAATGGATTTATTTTATAGTTTTGTTTGCCAAGCTAAGCACACCTGTTTTTCGGAATGTTTAATTTGTTTTATAAAAAATAGCTAGATTTATTTTGACTTGATAAAACTATTAAATTTTTCAACGCGTTTTTTTAGCGAAGACACGATTGATACAAGTTTTAGTCGGGATAAATACTTACAAGTACCAGTTTTTTGCTGATTATTTTTGATTAGAAAAAAATTTATTTATTATTCAATCATCAAAAAGAAAAGTTAATTCAGTATGATTTCTAAGGTAAAAACTTTATGTTTTTAACACGTGTTTTTGTGACAGAGATGAGACAATCCATTAATTTTTTTTTTTTAATTTATGAACCAGCATAAATTTTTCCTGCCTTGTTGTAATAAACATCAAAAAATACTTTTAAAACATTTTATGGTTATTTATAATAGTTAGAAATTACAAACTAAAGAAACGCTAATTAAAAGGAATTTCAAATTTGATTTAAATCAAAAAATATATAGTCTCTCGTTAATGATAGACAGTTTAAAATTAAACAAATAATCATTTAAAGTATATGAAAAAAATGCATATAAAATAATTAAATAAGATTATAAAGTCTTTTATGTAAAAAAATTCTCACAGTTTTAACAAAGTTAAAGTAGAACTTGCGAATGCAATACAATTTGAAACTTTAAAATTCTATGCTTCTCTATTCTAATTTTTTATAACCTGGTTTGTTTGCGGATTTATTTTTTACACCGTGTTTGTATATATAGGCTGTTTTTGAATTGTATATCATAGGCTGTATATCATAGGCTGTATATCATAGACTGTATATCATAGATTGTATACCATAGGCTGACCAATTCGCTGGCCAAAACAGCTAATGCGTTGGTGAATAAAAATTAAATAATCATTTTTTGATTTTTTAAAAGCATATCTGTTTCAAAACCAGGACAATAGACTGTCTCGATGACCTTTTTTTAGGACGCCGGGACAGCGTACCTAAAGCCGGAATAACCGCGGAAAACCTCTGGTCACCCTAGCAAACACTATATGCAACACTCCTAATAGAACAAAACCTTAGGGTGGAATGCAAGAAGCGAACTTTAGTCAATTTCGACTTAAAATTTACATTGTAACCAATTGCGGCAGAGAATGGGTTTTCCAATTAAAAAAATACTCTGCCGCTATTGGTTACAATATAAAGTTCAAGTCGAGCTTGACTCAAGTTCGCTTCTTGCATTCCACCCTAAATCTTTTTCCCTCTATCATAAATACAAAGCTCGGACAAGGAGTTTTGAAAATTTTTTTTAGTAAAAAAAAACTCTTAAAAAACAAATGTTTTAAATGTCTTTATCAACTTAATGTCTTTTATATTGTAAGCTTCATGTTTAAATGTTAAAAAAAACTTAATCTTCAATTTTCAATCGTCACTAAATGTTTAACAAAATCATTATGGTTTGAAGGCAATCTTGTTGCCCCTTTAAATTAAAATAGAGAAAAAAATTAAATGTTTCTAACAATGTAATGAAATCGTAACTACGAAAATAATTTATAAGATGCAAGAGATATGCAAAAAACTTTAGTTAAAATTACGTCATAAACAAATGACATGTGGGCGTTTGTGGTGAGATGTGCTTCTAAAAATAATTTTTATGCGTTATGTTTACTCCGTTAAAAATTGAAGCGTTGTTTGTCCTTAAAATTAATTTTTGAAAACCATAATTTTTAATAACATTATCGAGGAAGGAGAAAATATATATATATATATATATATATATATATATATATATATATATATATATATATATATATATATATATATATATATATATACATATATATATATATATATATATATATATATATATATATATATATATATATATATATATATATATATGCAGGGGCGCATAGAGACTTCATGATGCCCAGGGTATATTATAAAAAAAATTACTGGATACCTCCTCCTCAAACCACCACCAAAACATAGCTATTATTTCTAGTATTTACGAAATATTTTAAAATTTCTTAAGACAGTTCACGAATCAAACAGTTAAAAACAACAGAGAAAAAAAAACATTTCTGGATTTGGTAGCAAGTTTTCTGATGTTGTATCAAGACTTAACGAGCTTTTGTAGCAGCAAAGTTGGATGTTACAACATCGTAATTAACTTTCTTCGTAAGATCTGTTACGATTGAAAGGATAAGACAGGTCCTTAAGATGATCCTGTTCCATGGTAGCTCTTAGAGAGTTCTTGACGAGAGCTAACTTGCTAAAAGATTTCTCGCCTTCAGCCACAGGGACTGGCCTGCATCTCTGGAAGGAATTTTCTTCAAATTCCTTCGGATAAATGCTATTCAGAAGATCTAAGAGCCGATTATTTGTCAGTAGATGGCATCGAACAGACGAAAAGTGAAAATTTACAATTAATCACACTTTATCAAGCAAGCTTGCATACCGTATCTTCTAAACTTGCGCACTTGCATACACTGCGGTATTTAGCTTTTTGATTTTGTTAATTTTTTTTACAGACTGAAAATTTAATTAATTGTTTAACTAATTAAATTTTAATTAATTGTTAGCCAACTCCTTTGTACCGACACTTAAAATCCTTTAAACGGCAATGTTTACTCTCTAAAACATTTTATTTTAGAGAGATACTGCTTAGAGTGGTGTGGTTCGTTAGCAACTTCGATCTGAAAATTGTGTTTATTTTTTACGTTTATTCAAGCGATAAGTGCATAATATCATCACGATTGTTGTTGTAGTTTTAAAAATGGCGGTTAAATTTTTTTCTTTAAAATATATGTAAAAAGCTACATGTTTTAACCATGGTTTTAATACAAAAATAATAAAATCTGTAAGTTTTTTTTTGTTTTTTTTTGCCTATAAAGTTAAAAGTTTTTTTTTTCAATTTTGATTTTGTTTCAATTTTTTTTTAAATAAAAAGACAATTTATATAAATTTTTTTTTTATCTAGGTAGTAGTTACCTAAAATATGCCTATATAAAACACACATATATGAATAATAATGATAAAAATAATAATATATTACTATAAAGTAATAATAATTTTAATAAATATAAAAATAGGAAAAAGAAATAATATCAATAATAATAATAAAAATTACAATAACAATAACAAAAAAAAAAATAACAGCAATTTATTATATATATATATATATATATATATATATATATATATATATATATATATATATATATATATTTATATATTTATATATATATATAAATATATATATATATATATTTATATAAATATATATATATATATATATATATATATATATATATATATATATATATATATATATATATATATATATATATATATATATATATATATATATATATATATATATATATATATATATATATATATATATATATATATATGTGGTCGGGCAGGGGAATAATAATTTAACATAACTTAGTATCAAAAATGATCTAGTATTTGCTATGATGAGTCAAAATAGTGCAAAATATAAACAGTGTATCAATAAATACAGTATCAATAATAATAAAAAGGTATATTTTACTAGATTAAAACATTAATGTTATGTATGGTTTTCTATACTAATTTATACGTAGTTTATACATAAAAAAAAATTACATAAATAAAAGTGTTTAAAGCATGTTAAGAAAAATAGAGCAAAAGAATGCAACTTTCCTAATTGATGAGATATGTGATAAGTTTTAATTAATGAAACAAGATCAATGGGAAAAAAGATTGACAGCTTAAGCAGGCGTAACTACATTTACAAAACATTTTTGGACCTTCCCAAATATGCTAAGTATATTTAATACAGAAGCAAGTAAAAAGTTTATAGAGATAGAGAATAGAATCTGGTAAAAAGAAATTGTGAACACAATAAAGAGAGGCAACTAGCTTTTCAGAAAACATGTGCGGTTTTTTATCTTGTACATCCACGCATAAGTATTTTATTTTAAACAACTTAGTCACGGCTGTTTGCAAGTTTTTTATTATTAGGCGTTGCGGAAAAAACTAAGTTTTTCAAAAACAAAGAAAGCAAAAACTAACATAATAGGAAATTAAATCAAATTTAAATTAAAATATGAAATTTAAATAAATAAAAAATTTAAATAATTTGTGTACTATTTTTAGTTTTGTTTCTTAAAAGTGGTTGTTATTTTCAGCAACAAAATTGGATAAAGCAAAACAAAAAAAAAAAAAAATTTTAAGTCAACTTTAAAAGGAATGGTTTCCTTATTTTTTTATTTTTTAAAGAAGAAAGCAGAAATATAAATTGCTATCTGTTTGTAAAATGTGTTTGTTTAATTTTAATGTAACAAGTATATATTGTCCTTATATGAAAACGTCTATGTAATGCATGCTTATACTTTTATGTATAACTTTTTTTTATTTATTTGCTCTAAAATATAAGCATGTTTAGCTGACTTAGATAAGGTGTTTGCAACATACAGGGAATGTACGTGGTTCGGTTACTACCTTGTCCCAATTTTTTTTTTTACCAGCTCCCTTCCTTCTGTTCTACTATATTATTGGTGAAATAATTTTAAACAATTATTACCAATTATTAATAATATTTGCATAACAATTAATAGTAATAATTATTGATAACTTTTCTACAATAATATTGTAGACCAAAAGGAAGGGGGTGGGTAGAACTAAACACACAGAGCTGAATGTTAAAAATAAAATATATACATGTATATAAAATATTACATTAAAATTATACAAATATAATTTAGGAACAGATAGCAATTTATATTTTTACTTTCCTTTTTAAAAGAAATAAAATATAGGAAAATCATTATTTTTAATGCTAACTTAAAACTGTTTATTTTTGGTTTGCCTTATCCAATTTTGTTGTTGAAAAATAACAACCACTCTAAAGAAACATAAAAAAAATAAAAACAATACACAAATTATGTAATCAATTAACTTTTTTTTTTTTTGAATTCTGTTTAAATCTATTTTAATTTCTTATTTTGTGATGATATTTTAATTTCTTATTTTGAGATAAGAATCAATATTGGTTGCCTGCTCTAAGCAACCAGAACAGTGATGACCTTTTGTCAAGACTGGAGTGTATAATTTTGTCATCTGCAAATAGAATACCTATTTCAGATACTGATTAAAAATTTATTTTCAAAAATGGTTGCATTTAAAATGGATTATCTTTATTTTCTGGGTACTGAATAATAATTTTCAGTTGATAATAATTTTTTTCTTTCTCATTGATAAAATTATAGCATAAAATATCTTATAACTTCCCATATAGTTTCTTGGGACAACTAAGAGATGCAGCATTACAATAGAGTTATTTGCCTTTTTTTTTTAGGTCATTAGAAGCTATTTATTTAGACAAGCAAGAGCCTTAAGAACTTTTTAAGAGTCCTCAGTTTTTTATTTCAAAGTAAACATACAGTTAAAAAAAGTTTTGTGTCACTAAAAAGTCCATGTATTTATATTAGACTTTGTTTTCTCAAAAAACATGTTAAATTTTTTTCTTTGAATTTTTAAATACATTGTTTAATATAAATATGAGTGTTCTATATATGAAACTGAAAAAGATATTGTGTGGTATAAATCAAATTCTATGGAGTATTTTGAAAACTTTTCAAACTTTTTTCAGAAAGTTTTTTTTTCCATATTCTTTTTGACTTAATAACTATAACAGCTACAATGATTCCAAAATTGTAAACAAATTCAAAATTTATTTGACAGTTTTATATAATTCAGGTCTTGTTTTAAAGTGTAATCTGGCCATTTACGTATGCACTAAACCATCTCATCATTCTCATAACAATCAATAACAAAAATAACTACCAAATTTAAAAATAAATAAATTATTAGCTAAAAAACAGTACACATTAAATTTTATTTTAATATTAGTGCCTCTAATAGTGATATTTAAAATTTTTTATTTTTATTTTTAATAGTGATTGATTTTATCAAAAAATTGAAAAAAACATTATTACAAACTTTAAATGACATTTTATAAAGAGTTTGTTTTTTTATAATTAAAATTTTTTTTTTAAGGATATAATTCTATTATTAATTTTTTTGCCTGCATTTATGCTTGAAGCAATATAGCTCTTGAAATGTCTTCGTTATATTTATAAGTTTTATTTTGCAAAAAATAATAGTTTAGAAAAATAATATTTTACTAGCTGACCCATAATAATACGCTTCTTTCTAACTCTATTCCAAACCGAACTTTTCTATACTTTTTCTTTATATATATCCTAACTTTCCGGGCCCCTAAAATATAGGTCTTAACCAAACCCACCATTTCTATACATATCTATTCCACACCTATTATTTCTATACCTATTTCTTATTTACTTCAATGTTTTTTAGTAAAATAATTTATTCTGAAAAAGAACTTTAAGAACAAAAAAACTTGTGCACCTTTTCTGCGTAGAGCTTATAAGAGATTTATAATAAGATTTGTTTTTCTCCAAAATGCATTTCATTGATAGCTCAGTAGTTTAGTGCGCTGTCGTCAGTGTTGTTTTAGGGGGTTTAAGACCTCCTCTTAGCGTAATAAATTTTGAAATTTTTATAAAATTTTGCTCATATATTTATAGCAAAATAATAGTTGTATAGCAAAAAAGATTTCTAAAATTTAAAATAAAATTTTGAGTCTTTATTGGAAAATATATCTTAGAAATATATTCCATACATTTTTGATAGAAGGAATTTTTCGAAAAACTTAAATAAAATCTTATTTCTAGTTTGTTTTTCTAGCTTTTTTGCCACAAAGTGACATACCCAAAAAAATTGTGGCTTCATCGATTTACAAAAAGCTGCCTCTATCATTTTTAATGGTCTAAGAAAAAGATGATATAATTTTAGCAATCTGAAATTATCTAGTGAGGGGCAAATCTAAAATTGAAGTTTCAAATTTTCTACTTGGATGAGACAATATGTTTCATATTATTTCAATTTTGTCAATTTTTTAAATTCAATAACAAATACATACGATCCTGAATAAAATGTTATATAAGTGGGTTTTTTACATTTGCATATAATATTTGTTTATATATATATTGTTTATATATATTTATAGACACATTAATAGCATAAATCATGACCCATACACAACAAATTTCCCCATGTTTTTTGATGTTTTTAGAATTTTTAGCTTTTTATAAATCTTTTCGTTTGTTAAAGTGTATAATATCATTACATATATTTGTTTTTAATTTCTATAAAACTTTAAAAGTATTTTGTATTTTGAAATAATAAAAAAAAATTAAAAAAAGACTCAAACCACCGCTTTTCTGTTCAGAAGCTCTGCGCACTAACCACTCTGCCACGCTGGCACATTGACATGAAAATTTTAAAACAATATAATATTTTTTTTAATGGAAATAAATGCTATAGATCAAAATTAAGGAGAGGTTGGCACAATTCAGTTTTCAAGTGAAAGTCAAGCTGCAAACCTTCCTAGAAAGCACGTGCAGTTGCATGCCTTGTTTGTCCACAACTTAAGTAACTATTTTAGACAACTTGACAGCAAAATAAAGCTAAAGGAAACTACAGAGAATAAAGTAGCAATACTCGAAGAAAAGAGCTGAAGACTATATGAAATAGAAAATCTAAATAAAATGAGCTAAAATAATTGAATATTAAAAAAAAAGAAAATTGCTGTCAAAAAATAATATACTTAAATGTTTTACTGTTTATGTTTTCTTATTTTTAGTTCGTTTGTTATTTTCTGCTACCAAAGTTGATACAAGTAAAGGAAAAAAGTAGATAAGAATATAAAGGAAATAAAAATATTTTTTGATATACAATTTTTTTGCGACTTTTTTCAGTCAGTAGATTAAGGAAATACATTATAATTTGCGCTAGAAACAGTGACGATTTTTAAACTTGTTTTTTTAATATTTTTGCTAAACTTTACTGTTTTTATCAATGCACAGCAAAAAAACTAATTGCTATTTATTAAAATTTTTTTTTTTTAAACTTGTTTTTCATGTAAAAAAATAGAAAGTCATTAATACTAATATTTAAATATAAAATATTTAGTTGTTTTCATTATCTCCATTGAAATAGTCTGCACTTTAGTAGGATTATCCAAATTGTGCATTTAAACCTGATTATTTCCTGATGAATTTTTGTTGTTGGCTCTTAAAGCTTGTGGGCTAGTGCATTGTTAATTTACTTTTTTAATGAAATGTTATGAAGCCTATTTAAAACTTTTTTTCGAGTTTTTAAATACTGAACTGTAAAACTTGATAAATGTTTCAGTATGTTTTAACATTACTTAATTTGAAGTTTACGTACATTAGATATTTGCATACACTTTAATTTTCATTTTCTTATAAAAAAAAGTGCTGCAACTCTTTCTCGCCATTACCTGGGTTGCAATGGCTGCCAAGAGTTCCGTGTCAAACGCACTGAATGGGGCACTAACACTTGTAATAACACTACCATAAAGTTGACATTAATATAGAGATAATAGTTACATCAGCTTTGTGTAATTAACAGTTTGTGCAATGCCAAAAAAGTAAAGATAGAAGTTTCCTTATAATTTAGGAAGAATTTAATTAAAAAGTTAATTAAATTTAAAAAAATTGTTTTTTTTTTCTCTCCATTTTTCTTCCTTCTTTTCTATTTTTTACAAAAAATTAAATTTTTTGTAAACATGTTATAATTTATGAAACACTGCATCAAAAATATTCATATAGTTTACGTTTAACTTTTTTTGTCTTAAGGCAAGTGAAAGTGCAACGGTATATATTTTTTAATATATGGTACTTTGAAACTTAAAAACAATAAAAATTATTTTATGATATCAAATTTACAAAGAGCTAATGTGCTTATCTGTTTTTTATTTAAAACAAGGCCTCTATTTTCACGTGATGAGAAAAAAACTTGACAAATTAAAAGTTTTAGAGCATGCAGGGGCAGACACATTAAAAGAATGAGACTTTGCTGAATGACAAGAAAAGCGAGAATGAATTTTAATTGATGGAACTAAAGATGATAGCTCCTTTTAGCAGCAACCATTATAGTATTTGTTGAAAAGAGAAAGAGATGCAACTTTATGACAATAGGAAAGAGGCTCAAGCTTAGCAGATAAAACAGATCCAACTACAATTACAATGCCTTTTTGGGCCTTGTCTCGTAGAGAAAGAGCATCTTTTGAAGCAGCAGCTCAAATATGACAACAGTATTCCATACAGGGACAAATAAGAGATTAGTAGAGGTAGAGAATGAAATCAGGAGAGAGAAAGTGGCGAGCACGATAAAGAAAATCAAACTTATCAGATGCTAATTTAGTAATTGAATGTATTTATGGTTTCCATGAAAGGTCAGTAGTAAACGATAATCCAAGAAGGAATAAAGAAGAGGAGTCAGTGAGACGGTTGCCATTCATTAATATAGGAATGAGAGCATTTTTGTAAGATTATGACAGGAACGTTGTCTGGACCACAAGCTGTAGAAGATATTAATCAATGACTTTAGCAACGGAAGCTTCAGTGATTTGAATGTCTAACAATGGTTTAACTTTTTTAATTGAAATGGAAGGGTGAGAATGGCCATAAGATTCAAGAGTCAAATTAGAAGAAAAGTTCTTTGCAAATAGTTCTGCCTTATCCTTGGGAGAGGTAATAAGGTCAGTCTTGTGAATGAGAGATAGAATGTTAGACCTACCTTTGTTAACGATGTTGTTGAAGATTTTTCAAAAGTCTATAGAGCCTAACATCTGAGATTTAGTAAACTGAGAATAATGGTGCTTGGCATCTGACAGCACTTTTTTACATCGATTTCTTGCAATAATAAATAGCTGTTTGTTCTCAAGAGAGTTGCTCTTTTGAAAAAGATGAAAAAATTGATTACTTTTAGATATAGCAGCTGCACCAGAGGGTGAAAACCATGGAGTAGAATCAGGGTTGGAAAAAACCCTGGGTTTTTAAAAAAAACCCAACCCAAATGGTTTTTTTTGGGTTTTATGGGTTTTATGGGTTTTTTTGGGTTTTTTCAAAACTGACCGTTATTACAAAATAAAAATTTCTAGAAAGGAAAGTTAAATTTCTAAATTTCTAGTTCATTTACCCTATATGTTCTTATTTTTATTGCCAAAGTACCTTAAGTCTCTAACATATTTTGGAGCTCCTGGACTAGTCTAGGAGAATATGTTGTTATGTTTTGACTTTTGTTATATTATGACTTTTAAAACTGCAAAGTGTTTTGGAATTTCCTGATATATTAACTAGTTGACATTATTTATTTATATTTTAATCATAATAGAATTTATTTCAGAGAAAAAAAACCTTTTTTAATAAGAGCATATATTATGGCTCCTAAATCTGGAAGAATGCTTGCAGATGAATGGAATGACGTGACTAAGTTATCAAAAACTGTTTCTGGAAAAGTAATACTGCAGTGCCAGTGCAATTATTGCAATGAAATTATTAATAGCTAAAAAATAGAAAGAATCAGAATTCATTTAAAAAAATGTAAAAAAAAAAACCCATCTGCTGATGTTGCAGAACGAAATAAGAATTTTATTTTAAATGATGGCCAAGTATCATCTCGGACATCTGTAAACTTGTTGTGTAATTTTGTTAGCCCAGTTACTTCAGAATCTTTTGAAGCATCAAGCACTTCTGGTTTCTTTGAGAGTAGCTACTCTGGTTCAACATCAAACCCATATAAAAAACAAAAGTTAATAGAAAACTACATTTCAAGAACAAGCTCAGACCAGAAGGATATTTTTGACTTGCAAGTTGCCAAATTTTTTTTTGCATGCAATATTCCATTTAATGCTGTAGAAAATAGAGAATTTAAAAATTGTGTTAATTTTTTGAGACCTGGTTATGACCCTCCGAACCGGAAGAAACTTTCAGGAGAGTTACTGGATAAAGTGAACGATGAGGTAGTTGTATCTATGAAAAGTGAATTTGCAAATAATAGGAGTACTATTACATTGATACAAGATGGTTGGAGCAGTGTCAGAAATGATCCAATTATTGCTCACAGTGTACATAATGGAAAGACCCCATATTTAATCTCCGCTATAGATGCAGGAAGTGAAAAAAAAACTTCAGAATAATGTGCTCAATTAGCCATTCAAGCAATAAAACAAATCAAGAAGGTTTATGAGCAAAATGTAAGTATAATAATACTGTATATAGTATTTGTGTACATAGTATTTACTTTAATTTAAATTAACTAAAAATATAAGAATATTTCTCTACTTCCAACAGGTATTTGCCATTTGTACAGATAATGAAAACAAAATGAAAAAGATGAAAGAAGTTCTTAAAGAGGAATATCCGTTGTTACTTACATATGGATGCTCAGCTCATTACTTAAATTTAGTTGAGAAGCATGTGACACCAAATTTTCTGGCACATTTAATTGAAGTGAACAAATACTTCCGAAACCATCACCAACCACGTATGAGTAAATATTGTTTATAATATATTATTTTAATTTTACAGTTTAATTTTTTTGTTTTTTTTATTCAGTGAATTATGTTAATATATCAACTAATTAAACTAGTTCTTAATTTCAGAGATGGCTTTTGGATGATAGGAATGGAGTTATGCCGCAACTTCCTAATGATACATGATGGAACTCTCAAGTAGACTGTTTAAAAACTTATATTAAAAATTATAACCACTACCTTGATATTATAGAGAAGCATGAAGGTGGTATTAAACATAATATCAAGAAAATTATAGATAATGCTGGAATTTTCAGAGAAGCTAAAAATCTTCTAATTCAACTGGAGAAATGTGAGATAGCTTTAGATAAGGTAGATATGTAAAGCAAAATTGTTATTCATTAAAATATTTTAAACTATGGCTTCAATATACTGTTAAAATACTTGCAAAGATATTTAAAAAAAGAAGTTTCATTTATAGCTACAAAGTGACTCAACATCATTGTTAGATGCATGTGAAGTTTGGTTATCTCTCCTGAAGGATGAAGCCTGAATGACCTGAAGCCATTTTATATGGAAATTAAGTTAAAATTTGATGAAGCAATGGAACCTTTTCATTTTTTGGCAAATTTGACTGATATTAAATACCAAGGTATGGCAACCAAATCTAACCCAAAAATTGAAAGAACGAACTTAAAACTACATTGTTTTAACTTATATAACTTACATAAGCCATTAGTTGATTCTAGACTACAGACACAATTTATGACATAATATCCATATATTTACATTTCTCATTTTTAATATATAAAGCATGAATACAATATTCTTTAATTTTAGGAAAATCTTTAAGCATTGAACAAGAAGCTGCTGCAGAAGTTTGGCTAAGTGATAGGCACAATGAATACGTGGCTGGATACTATGATTTCAGGCTAAAAGTCACAACTACCTTTCCACCGCACATGTTCAACGATAATTTTATTTCTACAATTTCAAGTGAAAGATGGTGGGGTATAATAGATTTGAAGCAAAGGCTGCATCAAAAATCTTTACCACTGCCAGAAGGGTTTGCAAAATTTTTTCAATCTCTTCATAGTTGTCCTGCAAGCACTGGCTCCATAGAAAGAGTGTTTTCTACTTTTGGTATTGTATGGAGCAAGTTAAGAAATTGGTTAGGGAGCGATAGAGCTGAAAAGCTTGTACGGATATACAGACATTTGAGAGGCGAAGAATTTGATTGGTAAACAACAATGGCCAATCATTTTGTTAAGCTTTTGAAACTTAATGAAATATAGTTTGTAATCTTCATTGATTTTTCTTTTTCTTTTTAGGCGTTAAACTAATTTCCCTAATAATTTTTTCTGTATAACCCCAACCAGCTATACAAATGATTAATCATAATATGGATTATTCTGTAAGGAGTTTAAACTAAAAAGTAGAATATACATATATATTTCATAATAATAAATCCAATATTATTTACAGTATAGGGTTTATAAAAGCTAAGAATCTGTTGTAAAAAAAGATATTTTTAAAAAAACCCAAATATCTTTGGGTTTTTTTGGGGTTTTTTTAAGGTGGGTTTTTTTGGGTTTTTTTGGGTTGGGTTTTTTTGCCAACCCTGAGTAGAATGAGGCTTGACTTGGCCATCAATTTGATCAAAAATTATATGGTATTAACATGGACGCTAAGTATTAACATGGACACCAATGCCTAACATGGCACTGTTAATACTCTGATATTTTGCAGCTGTTGATGGAATCAGCCTCTCTGAGAGCTACCACATAGTTGGGTGAATCTTACTACCAGCTAACCTCAGAACCATTTAACTGAGTTTTAGGGCTGTACCCTTATTAGGAAATAACAGGAAGAGTTGCATAGTTACTTTCAAGAAGACACAATCAAA
Organism: Hydra vulgaris; assembly: GCF_038396675.1. Taxonomy (NCBI): domain Eukaryota; kingdom Metazoa; phylum Cnidaria; class Hydrozoa; order Anthoathecata; family Hydridae; genus Hydra; species Hydra vulgaris. The sequence continues at coordinate 59,895,678 of NC_088925.1, forward strand.
AACCTATGAGAAGAGTCAAGAAGATCCAGCATTCATCATCCTAGGCAGGAAACAATATAACACAGGTTTGCGACTATGCCATCCTAATAGATGAAGAAGGGGTTTTAGGCTGGTTAGCAGAGTTATTCTGCTTACTCCTAAAGTCTTTGCCTAGGAGGCCTCATACAAGGCAGTAGCTTAATGCAGTTAACATCTGCCCAAGATGAGTATTTTTTTCAAGACATCATTTCTAGCCTTTATTTAACCAAGAGCCCCAAGGCAGGGGAATTTTAGCTGGAGACAGTTAACATCTGCCCAAGATGAGTATTTTTATCGAGACACCATATCTAGCCTTTACTTAACCAAGAGTTCCTAGGCAGCAGAATTTTCAAGTGAGAGTTTGTTTCTCCTAGCCTTTGCCTAAAAAAGCACACTCCACAAGGCACCAAGGCATTGGGGAGGTAGTAGTAGGTTACATAATACCAGTAGCAGGGTTATCGTGATAATCCTGAACCTGAACTGACCTGGAGTAAGATACAGTATTTCACTTTAATTATTTAGATTTATTCTCAATCTCTTCATAATGTTGTTAAAATACAAAGTTTTAAAAAATTATTACAATTTAATCATATACGACAGCAACAATAATTTATTTAAAAGATTTTCTTAAAGGGATCCCAAAGTGCTGAGACAAGTTGTGTTTATTTTATAGAGAATGATAAAAAAAAATGTTTAGGCAGAATTTTTTTAAGTAAAACAAAATAATAGATGTATACCAAAAAAAATAAACTTTGTCGTTTTACTCGAAGCTTACCGTCTCCATGTTAGCCAATCTCTGAAAGTCTTTAAAATATATGTTGCAATCTACAGACTTTATAATTTATTCAAGTGCATTTAATTCCAAAGGGTTTTAGTAAATGTCATCATTGTAGATTTTTCTTTCTTTTGAATCAATATTATTTGTTTTCGTTTTATTTGTTTTTTAAAATATGCATTTGTTATTAATCGCATGACTTTCCTATAAATTTTATAGGAAGCTTAACAAAAGAATCTTTTTTTATAGAGTGCATAAGAACCAAATAAACTTAAGATTTTTATATTAAAATATAATAAATATAATAAATATTCAAAAAAGATGTTGATCACCTTATATATTCTGAATCTTTTTTCTTTTTATGTAAACAATGTGAACTTTTTTTCTAAGCCGTTTATCACTAGGACATTTTTGTTCTCCTATCAAAATGACATTTTACAATTTCTTAAATTTTTAATTAACAAAGAGTTTTGGTAAACGACATCATTTATTAGAGATATTTGCTGAATTCTTAAATTTTTAATTCGAAAATATTTATAGATTTTACTCTTAACAAATTTACAGACATTATTTATTAGAGATATTTGCTGAATTCTAAAATTTTTAGTTAAAAAATATTTATAAATTTTACACCTAACAAATTTGCAGACAGCTTTATATTAATTAAAGCAATAATTAATGTTTTATGGCAATAATTCAAAGCAGGTGGGAATTAAAATTGTCAATGTGTTGCAGCGGGAGTTAAAAAACATATATTTAATACTTCCCAATTTATGTTGTATTTGGCAAGTTTTTTACATTAAAACCTGTCTTTTAAAATTACAAATCAAAACCTACCAAAATTGATAATAAAAAGTTTTTCATTAAGCAATTTCAATTTTAAAACTTACTCTATAATGCAACACTTTTTTGCTTGACCAAAAATTGTTCAATTTTAAAAATAAAATAAAATAAGCAATACATTCTTTACAGAAAAAATTTCATTAAAAACTCATTTAATGTATAAAAAGAATGCTTTTTGAGGACGTTTTATATTACATAGCTAAATACTTATACACTTCTACGAGTTAAATTTTACAGTGTTAACGCTGCTTTATTTTAAAACTAAATTAAAAGAAGTTTTTTTTAATCAAGGATTATTTTTTAATAAGGATTACAAGATTTTTTATTTTTGTCAAGTAACTTTTTATAATAACACGCTTATTTGTTCTTGATTATGTAGAGAATTAATTAAACCTTAAAAACAATCAAATGTGTCAAGAGTGAAAATTTATGTACAAAACAAGATAAATTGAGAAGCATACTCAAAAGCTGCTACAAGTGGCTTGCGATCAAAGTTTGATAAAATCAAAAGCCGTTATCAATGGCTTGCGGTAGTGTTAAAAATACAAAACAATTTTTTTAACAGAATCTTAATAAGGATATTAATCATTTAATAACAATAAATATAACAAAAGAAAAAAAAATTTAAAGCAATAGACAAGTTAAAAATATCTGAAATATTTTATTTATATTTTTAATGCGAACTTCGTGAAATTTAGAAAATAAAATAACTAAAGAAATTCTACTGTAGTTTATGATGAAAAAAAAACTTTTATATAATAATAACTAAACAAATTCTTTAGTAATCTATAATAATAATAAAAAAAATTCTATAATTTGATAAAAAAATGTCATTTACTAAAACTCTTTGGAATTAAATGCACTTGAATAAATTATAAAGTCTGTAGATTGCATTGTATATTTTAAAGACTTTAAGAAATTGGCTAACATGGAGGCGGCAAGCTTCGAGTAAAACAACAAAGTTTGATTTTCTTGGTATGCATTTATTATTTTGTTTTACTTTAAAAAATTCTGCCCAAACATTTTTTTTTAACATTCTCTTTAAAATGAACACAACTTGTCTCAGCACTTTGGATCCCTTTAAATGAATACATTTTTAAGCTAGTTACATTTACTGTCTGCCTAATCCAAATTTTTAGTTGATTTCTTCTAGTACAATGATTCAATTAAGATTTAGGTTCAGCTTGTGTGTAGCTCCTTATTTTATTTCTTATGTTTTTCATTTTTATTTTATTTATTTTTAACCTAAAATTATATTTTTAAAATGAATAACTGTTTCAAAGAACATTTATAAAAGTTTGATTAAATATACAAAAAGTATTTATCAGGCTTCCCTTTCATTCAGACACTTCAGTTTTATTTGTTTTTTAATTTTTATAAAATTTTGTTCACATCCCTAAGGCCCAAAGGTCTGATTGAGCTTAGGAAACTACTTATCCTTTTTTTTAAGAATTGGATTTTATTTAAATCCAATTCTTTTTTTTTTTACTTATTTTTTAAGTTATAATGTAGAATTAGTTTTGCCTTTTTTTGCAAAAAAATACTTGTTTAAAAATCAGATAAAAGCCCTCGGAATCAGGCTAACTGCTGAGCTAAAAGTGTTTGAGGTTGGCAAAAAACGTCAACCTTGTTTCTATATTTTATCGTATGACCTTTGTGTCAAATTTTTTCAGCAACCTTATGCCGATCTCTTACCTTTGCCAACCTTATGTTTTAAGGTTGGCAATTTATTGTGAACCTAATTTTTTCTAATTCTGAAGATAATAAGAACTGCTGCTAACAGTATTCACTTAAAACATTGCTTTAAATTTATTTTTATTTGTTTGTGTGTTCTAACGTATAGTTTTTTATACTTTTTAACTTTTTAAACAAGGCATATAGAAATATTAATAAATATTTCTAATTATTTGTTATTATTATTAGAAAAAGAAAAATGGATTTAAAATTTTTTAATTTTTAATTGAATATTTAGAGTCTCTAAGAAGTTTATTCTTTTGAAAGATGTCCAGCTATAAAAGTGTGCCTGTTGAGGAACAAAGTGGTATGACTAAATTAAAGTTCTTTATATTGTAATAGATTTGTTATACAATATTTAACATTCCAGGTTACATAATTTGTTCCAGGTTACATATAATTTGTTCCAGGTTACACATAATTTGTTCCAGGTTACATATATTTTGTTGTCATAGTTAAAATAGTTGTCATAATTGAATTTTTTCAAAAAGTTGTTTTAATAGTTTTACATTTCTAGTCTCAACATTTTGAGAGAATAAACTAGGTTATTACGAGCTATGATATCAAGAAATATTTTTGGCCTTTTTTATTAAAAACATTACAACTGTACAGAAAGATAAAATTAACTTTAATTTACCAGATCAAGCAAGTTTTATGAAAAAACAACAAAAACAAAAAATTTAGTTTAAAAATGGCAATATAATAAATGGACCCCGTTATGCAATAGGGAAGCAGAAACCATTTTTTTAAAAATGAGTTACTAATTGCAAAAAAGGCTAATTATAAATATCAATAACAATATTCTACCTATAGTCATATTTGCAAGAGGCTGTGAATATATTATAATTTCATGTTTTAAAACTAAATTAGATCTAGTTTTAAAATTGCTTTTCTTAATTATCTTGAAATATTGTAAATGTTGGTTGGTTCCCTATTGCATAACAGGGTCTGAATAACACTAACATGCTCATGACATGTTTATTTGGTTAAATAACAGTTATTTTAGCAGTGCCATACCCAGCGTTTGTTTGGGTGATAGCATTTATACAAATTGTTTTTCCCAACCTCTTCTGCCTTTTAACTACTGCAGCCCACTGCAATTGTTCTGCAAAAATAGAATTTTCAAATAGAATATACATTAGAAAATGAGTTCATTGAAAGTTTAAGTTGATGTCTAAGACATAATTAAATAGTTATGTGTAAGACAAAATTGCATAAGGTAAAAAAAAAATTTGCAATTTTATTTTTTCGTTGTTACGTATATATGTATAGGGTGTCCCATAAAAGCAATTTTTCCTAAAAATGTCTGCTCTCACCCCTTAATTGTGTTTTACATAATAAAATAACACTGGATTAAAAAAATGTCTAAATAAGATTTATTTTTTGAGTCCCCCAAGACTCTTCAATATTTAATGGGTCCCTAATAATATCAAGAAAAATGTTTTTCAAAAATTATGTTGGGTCTCAAATGAAGTGAAAATATACAAAAGTTTCAAAAGCAGTAATCAATTAAAAAAAAAAAATTATTTTCAATTTTACTGCATAAAAAATAACATTTTTAATGCCAAAAATAAAAAAGTCCATTTTTAATTTTTTTTTTGACTTGTTTTTTATGAAGTGATTATTATTTTTGTTATTTTTATACAATTTTACTTTATTTAAAACCCAACATGACAAACTTTGAAATTTTTTTTAAAAATGATATCATTAGGGATGCTTTAAGTATTCAAGGGTCTTTTGGTTAATAATTGATTTTGGTTAATAATTTTAGGTAACCATATTATTTACTTTTTATTTGAGATATTTGAGTTATTCGATTTATATTATGCTCCAATACATGATTTTAAAATTTTTCAAACATGATTCATCATATGCAAGTAATTACATACAAACAAAACTTTTTTGGTCGCTCTTTTAAAATGAATGAGTTAATGTTTTAAGGAGTAGAAATCAATTTTACCTGCATTAACCATATAATGTTTTAATCATATAATATTTAGAATAATTAAAACAGTTAATCTAAATAAAGTTTGTTATAAACAAAAATAGTTAGAAAAACATTTTTAATGAAAAGTTTTCATTTAATAGCTTTTAGTGTGTAGTTGGTGACAATATGATAGTAGTATAGTCTGATGATAGTGTAGCTTGAATAGCAAACTAATAATAGTAGAAATACTGTCTAGTCAGTACTTTGATGGTAGAGTAGCATAATTAGCTAAGTAATAATATTAATTGTAGTAGTACAGTCATCAGTAGATTCGTCGATATCAGTAGTCAACTGATGACTGTACTACTACTATCATGCTACACTACCATCTACTCTACTACATAGTGTAGCATGGTTCACAAATTATTCAAGATTTTATGAATACAACACGATATGAAGGCGTGATATGAAAGGTTTTATTTTATTTTGTTATTTTTTAATACAATCTGTTTTATTTCGTTATTACTAAATAACTTTGTTTAGTATCATGTTATTAAAAGTTGGATCAACTTGATCAACTCATTATTGATTACATCACTAAGAAAATTTTAATTTTAATTCTAGAAAATGATGAACCCGTCAACGTTGCTCCAAAACAAAAGGTGTTATTTTTTTACATTTGTTGTCATTTCGATTATAATTTTTTTGTTTATTTGTTTATGATTTATTTTTGAATTTAGTTTTCTTAGATTTCTTTTTTTTTTTTTTTTAGTTTCAACAAATTTATGATTTAGTTGTGTGTTTCCAATTCAAACAGTTGTTTAAACAAGTGTTAAAATAAATTAGCTTTTTAATAATTCTTAAAGTGACAACCAAGTAGTGTTCAAACAAAGAAAAATAAAAAATATATAAACTTGAGTTAAATTACTTTTACATAATTAAAATATGTTCAAACGTTAGATGTATACTACTAATATTATAATATGCTTTATTAATAAAAATGTTTACGTCTAAAAAGTATGGGTTTGGTAAAATATGTTGGTAAGTTCCTGTTGAATTTACTGAAACTATGTTGATAAGTTCTAATCAAATTTATTGAAACCATGCTTGTAAATTCCTATTGAATTTGTTTAAAACAGAGTATCAAGTATTTTAGTTAGATTTTTTTAATTTCATTTTTGCATTTTTAACTTCTTCAGCTCTGCTGACGTCAATCTCTTTTGTTAGAGTTAATTTTTCGAATTACAATCTTTTGATGTCCAACGATTCATTAACATCTTGAATTTGTAAGAATAACTTTGTTGGTTCCAAAACTAGATTTGTTTTTGGTTGATGAAGTTTTTTGAATCTTTTAAAAATTTATATAACAGTGTTGTCATGGTTTTTACCATCATTTTCTATTTTATACTAAGTCCAGGTGTTAGATATTTCTCTCCTTATTTTTACTATAATAAGCAGTTGTGTTAATTATTTTTCTTCCTTATTCTTTATTGTCACAAGTAGATATAACTGCATAGTTTGTTTCCATTTTATCAATGTAACAGCAATTATGAATTTAGTACATTTAGTTTGACTTTGGAAAAAATGTTTTCCATTTTCTTTTTGTTTTTGTTTTTAGATAAACACTTTTCCAAAATCTTTTCTTAAAATTTTTTTCAATTCAATTCTGGTACCATTTAATGTTCTTATTGTTTATTATTAAGTTTTAAATTACAGTACTGGCCATTGAAGTTTTAGTTTTGAAAATTTGTTCTCTTTCTTCTTAACCTTAGCCAGACCTTGATTAATTTTTTTTTAATTTGTAAAGATGGCATTATAACATAAAAATATTTTTGATTGCCATGGTGATGCATGAAATCATATATTTTTTTGTATTTTATTGACATTTTTATTAATTGCTGCTGTTATTTTCTGTGTGATATTTTCATATTTTTAACTTACTTTTTGGTATTTTTTGTCATAATTAATTGCTATTTGTGGATATCTCTAACATCACTCAGTGTTGTATGCTGTTGTGCAAAAAATTTTTTTTGTGCGAAACTGAACAAAATGGGCAAGAAATCTGACATAAGTGTGGCTAAGAAACATGAAATAAAACTTCCGTTGGAAAACACAGCTTTAAAAATTCCCCTTGGTTTGCAGAATAAAGAGTAGCTAAAAATATGTTTGTTACTGGAATTGTGTTGCAAAAGGCGTAAGAATACATTGATCAAACTGATGCACGAATGACAATTAGCTTCTGGAGTTACTATAAGTCAAGGATAGAAAAAAGAAGGCTGTATAATAACGGATACAAAGCATATAGGTCAAAGAAAAAGCTAAAGTTAACACCAGCCATGTGGAAGAAGAGATTCAGTTGGTTGTTGAAACTTCAAACTGGTCCAGTGATGATTGGAGTAAGGCATACAAAAATTTACTGTAATGTTTGATAAAAGTACATATGATTGCAAACAAAGGGATACAAAAGGATGAGAAATAAAATTTAATAATGTAATATTACAAGATCCATTGAATAATCTTAATTAAAAATTGTTTAGATTTGCAATTGTTTAGATTGGTGCATGGTAGTTGCATAGGATCAATAAATTAGTTAATGTTGTTTGCAGGAATGTTCCTCTGATGAATCTTTAAGTCATAAGGGAAAGTCATATCTGGAATTCATATAGGAAAGGGTCCAGTTTGGTAGAAGAAAATAAGAAGATACAATTCCACCAGAGTGTTTCCAATAAAGTTTCAAGCATCCACAAATAATAGTGTTATTTCAGTGAAAGATCTGTACATTTATATCGAGGGAATAGTGCAATTAGTAGAAGAAATGACTGAAAATATATATATGTTGCTATTAACTGCTGTATAGGCTTTTTTGCCCCAGCTGCGTGAATGGTTCCCAAATAAAAAATAATTTTTGATGCAAGATGGTGCGCCATGCCATACAGTGAAATCTGTAATGAAGTTTTTCAAAGATTTGAGTGTTGGAATAGCCCAGACCTTAATCAAATTGAAGATTTGTGGAATGAACTGAAGAGAAAGGTCCTGAAAACAGCATCAACTAACACCACTCAGCTCAAAGAGAAATTAATTCAGATTTGGTGTCATGATAAATGAATTAAATGCCTATGCAGTAAATTTATTCTGTCTTTTATTTATTCAGAATTAAACGCGGAGTATTTCAGATGTAATTAAAAAAATAAAGGTGGACACACTAAGTATTAGTCATAAGTTAGTCTCATATAGTGTCATATAGTCTAAATAACATTTTAGTGCAGAGTATTTCCATATTTGAAATTTGTATTAATTATATTTTAGTGACATATTTTCATTTATTGTATAAAAAATAATTAGAGGCAAACTTTGTATAATGATAAGTTTGAATGAAAATGTTTTTGTCTAATAGAGCAGGGAGATTAGTGATAAACTGTTTTTTTTTCATAAATTTAAATTTTACACAATTTTGTATTGCTTGATTTAATTTAAATGATAAAATATCTTACTAAGGTTAAAAATAAATGATTGGTAATAACGAGTAAACAGTAAAATTTGAGATTTTTTTTGAAACACTTTAACTTTGCAGTGGATCAATATTTTTTGATAAAATAAAAAACAGCTCGTAGATTTATAATCAAATAATTTATTTTTGAAGTTGCAATAGACTTGTTTCACCATTTCGTCTTACAAAATCAAGCTTTCGATACACCCCTCCACACAGATTCTGTGCAGCATTTACATCTACTTTCTTCAAACAATACTTGATCCATTGTTTTAATTCATCAACAGAAGTAGCCTGCCAATTGTTCTTATAAACCCTTCAAAATTGACCAAAAGTTCTCAACTGGACGAAGTTCAGGCACAGCAGCAGAAGGATTATCGGCTTTTTGTACTAAAGTGATGTTTTTTGAAATCAAGTAGCTTGTCACTGATTTAGCATAATGGGCCGAAGCCAAGTCAGGCCAAAACACAAAATAACCCTCAGGATGATAATTTAAATAAAAGGCATCAGTCTTTTGATAATGCACTCTTTCAAATACACATTTTGTTTGACAGCAAGGCCCGAAGGAAAAAAATAGGGTGTTGAGATGCATCAAGGTGAAATTGCTAACCATACAAGCATTTTCTTTTCAAACTTTGCCTTGGACTTGTATTTCACACCACAAGAAACTTCTTTTGTATTGCCTTACCAATACCTAACGTTTGAGTTCTTATCAGAGTGTGAAAATGTGAAGTAGGATTCATCATCAATTACGAAATCATACCCATAAAATTTTCTACACAATCTGCCGCAACATGTTTGTAACTTGGACACTTGCTCAAGAGTACGGGCTGGAATGGTCTGTTTTTTTTTGGTAAACAATATTGTTGTGTTGCTGAATTGTATACACAATGTGAGATTGGCTGCACTTAAGCTGTCAAGCAATTTGTCAGGTGGAAATGCCAGAACGACCATCAATCAATCAATCAATTTTCAGAGTCTCTGAGGGATCACTAAAATATTTCTTACCAAGCTAAAAGATTTTCTGGTGTAATAACTTGCCAAAAAGAAACTTTTTAGATGGTTAGAGCCATACGGTTCAAAAGTTAGTGTTTTTTTTGGGACTGCAAGTTCAGCAGCTACATTTGCAATGCCTTTTTGGACATTGTTTTAAAAAGAAAAAGTATTATAAGAAAAACAGTAAGTATTTTTATTAAGTCACTATCTCTGGAATTACACATACAAGTGCCCAAGACTATGCATATTCTAAATTAGAGTTGACTTCTCCTAACCATTTTCTAGAAAGTTTAACAAGATAGTAAAACACTTTAATAAATGCAGCTGGTTAACTGTAATGCATACTGGATTTTGCTAGTAGCAGATTGATCATAATGATCTTGAGGTGACAAGATTACTGACACATAGATACTAGAATATTAAATATTTTTCTTTTGTTACTGTTTTATGCTTTTTTAGAAATATTACATTTTAATTATTTTTTAAATTATCGGACTTTATTTTACAACAAGTTTTAGTTTTAATTTCTTCTTAAAATTTTTAAATAAGATTTTTTTTTTCTTGAAAAATCACAAACTTTAAGAAAACTCTAAATTTTTTTATGAAATTTAATTTTTAATATTCATTTTTAAATTCAGAGATTTTTGATTAATGAATAGTTTCAAATTAGCTATTTTTTTATGCCACTACAAAGTTATTATTAATTGCATCTAACAGCATTTCCAGACCATGCACAAGATTAGCCTATAGTATTTTAGAGACTTAATATGTGCCAATAATTGGCACAATATTCAAGCAAATTTAAGTGTTAAAAAAGACTACGCAGGGGCAGTGCCTACTGTCTCACACAATTAAGCGTGTTTTTGATCTTGGTGTAAATTCTTTTCATATATGATGAATAAAATAAAGCCAATTGACATTTTATGTTAAATGGCTCATTCATGGCATTGTTTTTTAAATAAATTGTATTATTTTAGTTTTAATGGGTGATTTCTTTTTAATGCCATTGAGTGACAATCTTCATGTTTTTATGTTTCTGTTTTATTGTTCATAAAAAAATAAAGATTTGTGAGTTTCATTGTATGTGTTAAGTTTTCTACATTCTGTGGGAAAAAATGAACTTCATATTTTTTTGTACAGAAAAATGCTTTACTTATATCTTCTTTTTTTTTTATGGATTTGACTTCAGACTTATAAACATTAACTGGAAGATTTATATATTAGAGTATTATAATTGTTGTTATGTTGTTTTTGGGTTTTATATTTAAATGGTTGGTTGTATTTATTGAATTTTTTTTTGTACTTACATCCTACTTGTATTTCACAAATATTAAAAACAATTTTATTATTTTTTTTAAGCTTATTTTTGGGTATCCTGTGCAAGTATTATTTATCCTTGGTAATGAATTCTGTGAAAGATTCTCTTACTATGGCATGCATGGTAAATTAAAAAATACTTGAATTTTTTTAAAGTTTTGATTTTGCTATTAAACAATATATATATTCTTCATTATCTTCAGCCATCTTGGTTATTTATTTGACAACTATGTTAAACATGAGTAAAGATGATGCTACTGCAGTTTATCATGCATTTAACATGTTATGTTATTTCTCACCAATATTTGGAGCCATCATTGCTGATAGTTTTTGGGGGAAATACAAGTAAGTTAATCTTTTTACTTGTAAATATTTGGTTTTAATTTGTAAAGTTTAATTTGAAACTTCAGCAATTTATTTAATGTTTTCTTTATTTTTTAGAACTATAATGTATGTATCAGTAATATATGCAGTTGGTAATATAGTTGTATCTGTTACAGCCGTACCTTCTGTACTTCATGAACTGAAATTGTAAGTTTTTTTGTTTGTTCTAGTTTTTTTTTTAAGAAAAAGTTATTATAAAGGTTTTATTAATTTTTTTTTAACAGTGCTGGTCCTGCAATTGGTTTAGTTTTAATTGCACTAGGTACAGGTGGTATAAAACCATGTGTATCTGCATTTGGTGGAGATCAATTTGAAGCTGGGCAGGTAAGAATTAGCAACAGCAATAAATTTTTATGTAAATATGTCAAAATTAATAATATTTAAAAACACCATTTACGCTCTTTAACACCATTATATTTGGACTTATGCATTCTAAAATCTTTTAATAATATAATAAAAAAGATAAATATCGAACTAAATCTGTTCAAGGATTACCAAAGAATTTTTTTTTTTATTGTAAATGAAAAAAAAAAAAAAGAATTCAACTTAAAAAAACTTAACTTAAAAATAAGTAAGGAATTTTGTTTCCCACAAATTTAAACAATATTATTGAAAGTGTTATGCTATGAAAATTTTTTTATCATTTTGTTTTTTTATTTACTTTAAATTGATGACTTTTAAGAAAAGCTATAAAAAATATAGAACTGAATAAAATATTAAAAAGCTACCAAGTCAATCAGTAGTATGCATTTTATATTATTTATTCACATTATTTTTAATTTTTTTAAAATAATTCCAGACTGATACAAATAATTTTGTACAAAACTGTGCAAAATCCTTAAGTTTATTTAAATACCATTTTATTCAGGGCTCAAATTAACGTAAAAAAATCTAATCGCGATTTTTTTGTTGCTCATAACCCCTCCTCCACTCCCGCCGAAGGGGAGGGGACATTATTTATTTTAGCTTATTTATAATACCGTATATAATAAGTCTCATTTTTGCATAAGATGTCATAACATTTACGTTCAGCGGTTGTAAAGTAGCTTTAGTTATAATTTGCATTATTACTATTATTATATTGCATTAAATCTAACGGCTGTATTTTTGTAAAATCAATGAACTTGATATAATCATCTTTTAAATAATTATTTCATTTTCTATTTTATTTACATATTTTAAACTGTTTAAAACAACTAGAATATTTAATTTTCTATAAATTTTTAACAGTAAAAAAAAATTATTTAAAACTCTAACAAAACAATCTATAAATTTAAAACAGTTATAAAAACTATTAAAAATGACGAAAACATTATCTTGATAAGATGTTAAAACTTAACATTTTCACGAAAACCTGCACAATCACAAACAAGAATGATAATTAAATTCTTATTAAGTAAGTTTTCTTATCTAAGTAACCTTATCAAATTCCCATGATATTTCTATCTATTGCTTTTTCATTCAATGTATTTTTTAATAAAAGTTAGCGTTCACTTTTTTCATTCAATAAAACAAAGCGAAAGAAAAAAATGTGTCTAAATAATAGAATCTTTTACGATCTAATACTTTTTTTGATTGCTAATAGAAAAAGTATTAGATTGTAATCGTAAATATTTTGATTGTTTTGTAACCATTTCACTAGTTTAATGCTTAGAATATTAAATTTTCTTCCTCGCTTTCACTTTCTTCCAAATCCAATATTATAACTGTCGCTAGATCAATGTCTGTTTTTCCTGACTTTCTTTTTCTTTTTTCCGGATAACAATGAAAATTTGCTGACAATCGTCTTACTTTATCAATTTACCATTCGTCCATAGCAATATCAGGTTCAAATTTGTCAACCTCAGGACCTTCTTCACTTATCCGAAGTAGACAACTTCTCCAGTCATTTTTTACGCGATTCATACATGAAAACATTCGTTCTACTTTCACATTTGTAAAAGGATAAATTAAAAATAGTTCAAAAATATCAAGAATATTTCGGCATTCTTTGACCAAATTTGATTTGGAAAAAACAATTTCCCAAATTTTCAAATAATACTCATTTTGATTGTTACTTATGATGGGAAACATGTATGCATTTAAAATGATCCACTCATGAAGTATATTATTCAAATCACATCCTACACCAATTAAAAATTCAGAAAAATGTTCAACAACTTCACCGATAGCTTTATCACCAAAAGTTCCAACATTCACATTTAATGGCCAGTTATAAACGTCAAGTAAAGCTACCAAATGTATAAACAATGGTGATTTTTTAAGAGCTTAAAAACGGCCTTCCATACATATGGTAATATTTGCAATAATTAGCTTGTACTGGTCAAGAACAAGGCTATTAGCTTCGGTATATTGAGAAAGTGCAATATTTTGATAACATTGCTTTGAATCAATTGTCTCAATATCTTTAGACAGTTTTTTATAATAGGTCATAACACTTGTTTCATCAAGCAAATTGTCTAACGAATTTTCTAGAAGAATTTGCAGCTTGGCCATTGTCCATGTAAATTCTTGAACTCTTCTTACAGCTTTTACTGGATCATGAATATTGTTCTGAAAACTTAAACTCAGACGCCGAAGGGGAGATAAAACATCAAGATATATTGATAAATGAATAGACACAGACGCATTTTTCCATCGCTTTAAAAAACCCTTTAACTCTGCTCTCTTTGCTACCTGGGAATCTGTTATAGCCGAGTAAGCGTCTTTTACGGCCATTTTACGTAAACCACGCCCGATTGGAGTATTATGAATAACATGGTTAGATAATAAAACTGAACCTAATGTTGTTTGTTGATGAATTTGCATGGCCTCTTTATGTTGCGCACTGATTAAGTGCGATGCTAGTGAGTATTTTTTTATTGATATTGTTCCTGGTTTGATCCAGGTCATGGAAAACAATTTTGTTTGACTTATCCATTTTTCAAATTGTTTACATAAACTGCATCTTAATCTTATAACTTCATTTCCATTTAAATCGTATTCTAACTCGCAATTAAAATGTTTTTCCCACTTTTTAACTGTAGATAATCTGCATCTGTGATCCTTATTTGCATCCATTTATTGCTGTTAATTTAAAATTAGCAAGTGTACTAACAAACTTTAAAGTTTTTTTTTAATAACTATTTAGATTCTATATTGCCTTCCACTATTCTTCGCAAAATAAACTTATAAAAATATCATTAAATTTGTTCATAATGAATGAGCTAAATCGGAATAAAGCCCTTGAGAATTCGAGTTAAGAAAGTGACTTTTCAATCAATTAACTTTTATTTCTTTTTTCAATCAAAATCTTTTATTTCTTGATTCGAATATGTATTTAATCGTTTGTTTTTTATAAATTTTTCCTTCCTTAAACAATTGGTCTTTTTCCTGCATTTAAACATTTTTGCTAATTGATTTTCTAGATCTTTTATTTTTCTTTCTTTTACTTTCTGCTCCGCTTTAAAAAAAAAATTATAGTTGCAGAAGTCACTGCAGTTTTATACTGTAAAAGAACACTAAATATTTGTGAATAGAGTATCAATCTTCTAAAATAAAAAAAGAATCACGAAAAAAAGAAAGATCGCGAAAAAACAAATTTAAAAAAAAAACTTATCGCGAAGGTGCGAAAAGTAATCGCGATTCGCGATTGCGATACGCTTAATTCGAGCCCTGTTATTGATATCAATATTAATTTTATTGATATTGATATTAATTTTATTGATATCGATATTAATTTTATTGATATCGATATTAATTTTATTGATATCGATATTAATTTTATTGATATCGATATTAATTTTATTGATATCGATATTAATTTTGTTTTTGTTGTTTAACAGGATGACAAGCTGAGGAGCTTTTTTTCTATTTTCTATTTTTCTATAAATTTTGGTTCCCTCATTGCAACACTTTTGACACCAGTTTTACGAGGTAAAAATAATTTTTTAATAAAGTTATTTTATAACTTCAAGTTTCAAACTAAAAAAAAAGTCACTTCTTTTTATTTCGTAAAGGAGATGTACAGTGTTTTGGATATGATTGCTATCCGCTTGCATTTGGTGTACCAGCTATTCTTATGGTGGTCGCTTTGTTGCTTTTTCTTGCTGGTAGTAGTTTGTATAAAAAAGTTCCTCCTGAAGGAAACGTTGTTGTTGAGGTCTCATCAGCTGTTGGTGTAAGTATTTTGTTAGTGTATTTAGTATTGGTGATCTGGACTTTGTACTTAGTATTGCTAAACTGATCTGAATATCAATTTAAATATTATAAAAAAATAAAGAGACTAGCACTACTCAAATAGACTACAAATTGTTATTAATAACTTTAAATAGACATTGAGACTGTGTTTTGAAACAAACAACTCACTGATACTGCATATTGAAAGAGAGAGAGAGAGTCATATATTTATGACTATAAACATATTGATCATTTTTACTTTTTTATATGACTTGCTATTGCAAACTGCCATATCAACCTAGGTACTTCTTGGCCTTTAGTGCCTCTGTTTTACTTTTTTATAGGAATGCAACCTAAAATAATTTTTTAATTGGTTTGGCGCTTCCTAGTTACTGCTTTTCTTATTCTGGGAGTGTCCCCCCTCTTGACTTTTTAATTATAGAAATTTAGTTATGAATGTTATGTTTTTTATTAAAAAGTTTTTTAATTGTCATATATTTTATTGAATGATTTATATATATATATAATACAAAATATTATTATAAATATGTTTATTTTAGAGCGCTTTGAAAAATAGAATAGCAAATTGTGGAAGTGGGACTAAAAAAGATCACTGGATGGATTGGGCAGGACAAGAATATAGTGTTAGATGTTTCAAAATATTTATGATTTTATGCTGCAATATTTAACAAATTTGTATTTTTAATAAACTTGTCATGTTTGTTAGTTTATATCTTTATATTTGCTATTTTTGTATTTCTTAAATATTATTAATTTTTGTAATTTATGTTTGCAGCCCGTATTGATATCAGATATTAAAGCATTATTTAAAGTGCTTTTCATGTTTCTTCCTCTACCAGTGTTCTGGACACTCTTTGACCAACAAGTTAGTTTTTATTTATTATTTATTGTTTGATTAATTAAAATTATTTTACAAACTTTGCAGTATTATTTTCTAATATAATTACTTCACAATTCCATTTTATACTTAAAAAAATTGATTTTAATATTTTATTAGAAATCTCAAAGTTTATATATATGTACACTTCTTGCATGTTTTACCTATTCAAGTTAGTTAATGTAAATACACTTTGCAGTGTCAATTCCTAAATAAATCAGTTAATTAAACAAAAATAAGATATCAATAAAATAAAATCATAATAATTGGATTTAAAAATATAGTACAAAACACTAAAAAAATTAGGATTCAAGTCAGTTAACCTTGCCTTTTTGCAGTAATTTAATAATATATTTATATCAAACTTTTTTTGTAAAATTTGTATTATTTTTTTAATCTACCTAAAGTTTTCAAAGTGTTAAAATTGCAAGGGTTATGAGTTAAAATTAAAAAAAAGGTAACATTTAATTAATTTCAAAGTTGAAACCCTTAATTGCATAACTTGTCAATTCTGTAAGTTTTTTAACTTTGAATGTGGCGATTCTAATATAAAGCACTTTCTAAAATGAAATATAAATTGGAAACGCCAAATATACTGTTTTTCAAAAGTGCACTACAAAGTTCTGACAATTTAAATTACCATCTGTTATAAATTTTTGCCATATGTCAATTATTGCATTAACTAATAGTAAACTGTCTGCATTTAATGTTAAATATAAGTTAATATATAATATAAAATATAATAAAAAGTGCATATAATGTTCAAATTGGTATTGATTTCCCACATTTTTTTAGTTATGCAAATGCAAAATATAAAGAGCTTACCTTATTAAGGAATAACCTTTTTATCCATCATCGTTTCTTTTATTACCCTCTTTATAAACTTATACAAAATGTAGACACCATCATTTTCTTCACAATGCTCACAAACTCTAATAAACTTCCCTCACAATGCTTGCAAACTTCCCTCACAATTCTAACAAACTTCCCTCACACCTCTATAAAACTTCAATCACAACACTAACAAACTTCCCTCACAACACTAAGAAACTTTCCTCACAACGCTAACAAACTTTGCTCGCAACGCTCACAAACATCCCTCATAACACTAACAATCTTTACTCACAAATTTTAAATCTCACACACCATCATTTACCACATGATTATCTCTATAAACTATTAAATTTTACTATTGAAATATTAATAATTTTTTCAAATATTTATTAAGAAAATTCAAGTAATATTTATATTACTTGAATTTTCTTCAAAAAAAAAAACTTCAAGGTACTCTCCCCACCTTAGCTATGTTACTAAAAAAAAAGACGATTGAGGACATTCTACTACATTTTTTAGTACATTTAATTACTGTTTCAATTCAATCATCTGTTTTAATAAAATGATTGTGAGAGGTAAAGATCAAGTCTGCTCTTACAGTCAACCAACATCATCACTACGTTTCATCTTATAGTCAACCAACATCATTACTACATCTTCATCTTACAGTAAACCAATATCATCACTACATCTTTATCTTACAGTCAACCAACATAATCACAATCTACCAACATAACCACTACATCTCTGTAGTACCACTAATTAACTTATTTTAATGTCAACAACATAAATCCCTAAAACATGTTTTAGTGTTTAAGAGATAAGAGATAATAATTTCTTTTCCCTTCAGTGAATTTTATTTAAATAATTTTTTGTGATATACAAACTTCTAAACAACAGCTAACATAAAGATTCAAAAATTCTTATCTTAATTGAGAAGTAAAATTTTTATAATAAATTAAAAGTTTTACCTTGCTCTTGTATGGGCTTGTAAAATTATATTTTATTATAAACATACGATTTTATTGTTTTAGGGATCAAGATGGACATTGCAAGCTATGGAAATGAATGGAGACATTGTTTGTTTTTTGTTGTTGTTGATTTTGTTATATAGTAAAAATATATAAATAATCTAAAAAATACCAACAAATATAAAATCATAAATAATAATGCAAAAATAATCAATTCATAAATTAATATAGCGTGAACCTTGAGTTAAATTAAATTGATTATAAATCAACTCATTATTGAAACCTTTATTGCTATATTTAATAGAATGGTTGCACCTAACTAATAATAATGACTTTTTAACAGAATAAGACATTTCATTTTTTTTTCTTCCTGATTTTACTCCTTAGGTTCATTTATTAATTTTTCCAATATTGTGATGAACTAGTTTTTAAAACATGTATAATTCAATATAATATTTACCAATCAAATATATGTAAAAAGTTGCATTGAGGTCTCATCACTGCAACTTTTTACATATATTTGATTGGTAATATGTAATAGGGAGGGTAAAAAATTACTTTAAAAATCTTTTTTTTTGCTACACCCCACTATGTGTTTTGGGGTGGCAAATGTACAAAAATAATTTGTTTCAGATATTAGAAAACTAATTTTTTACGGCTTTGTATTTTTTTTAATCTGAGTATTTTTCAAATACTCAAATTAAGAAAGAAAAAAAATATTTTTACTCTAATGGTAGTAGTTCCTGAGATAGTGACCAGTGAAGTCAAAAATGGTTGCCAAATTTAAGTTTTTCTGAAAAATTAAGTGTTTTTGTTTTTCTTGCAGTGTTTCATGAATCATTTTTTCTGCTAGTTTATTTATATGTTAAAAAGTTTCAAATTATATTCATCTTAAGATGCTCAGGAAAATTTTTTTATTTTTATTTTTAATTTTTATGATGATGAGTGTATACAAGTTTAAATTTTGATTTAATTAAAAAGTTATTAGTTTAAGCCGGAAAAAATTATATAATCAAAAAGATTTTTCTTTGTTCAATGTGTTAACACAAGTAATCAAAAATCATAAAGTTTCTCATATGTTTGTTCAGCTGACATGTAATAATGATAAAATGACAGCTGAAGAAGCTGCTGCAATAGTAATTGACATAGATCTTAGCATATCTGGCTATAAATAAATCCAACAGGCATCTTAATTAAGATGGATCCATCTTATTCAACAGTTGAAAAAGCACTTTAGCTGTGTGGTCCACAAGATAATCACTTGGAATTCAGTGATTTAAAAGGCAAAGTAGATTTACAGGCATTTATGAAAGCACCGCCGAAAGAATTGTAAAAATGAAGCAAAAAGAAATAATGGACTATTTGGATATCAGTAACAAACTATGTGAAAATATGTTGTTATTAAACAGTTAGGGTATGGATGGATCTCCTCGACAAGCTTTGTACAACCAGGCGTTTCCCGATTCTGTTGACAGTCAAGGTTCAAGCATGTTTGCAATTATAACAACGGCTTTGAGGCTCTGTGTGTCATATTTATAAAATGTCTTTTTGTGGACCAACTCGATGCTTTAAATGTAAGATTTTGTAGTCCAATTGAACTTAATTTTATCAAAGAAACTGTCATTTTAGACAAACAGTGTCAAATGTCAAGCCTTCCCGGGAAGCGCATGCAGCCACACGCCTTGTTTGTCCATGCTTAAAGTAATTTTTTTAAACAACTCGACCACATTTTTATATTGTAAGCGTTTTAAGAATTTGTGGCAAAATTAAGCTATAAGAAACAAGAGAGAATAAAACCGCAGTACTCGAAGAAAAGAAACAAAGACTATACAAAATAGAAAATATAAATATAATAAGCTAAAAAAAATTGAATATTAAAAAAAAAATGTTAAAAAATAATATCTAAATTATTTACTGTAATTGCTCTCTTATTTTCAGTGTGTTTGTTATTTTCTACTAGTAAAATTAATACAAGTTGAGGAAAAAAGCATATAAGAATAAAACGAAAATATTTTTTGATATACAACTTTTTCGCAACTTATTTCAGTCAGTATATTAAGGAAATGCTTTATTATTTGCACTAGAAACATCCTCAATTTTTAAATTTGTTTTTTTAAATGTTTTTGCTAAACTTTACTATTTTTATCAATGCACAGGAAAGCGAGAAAACTAATTGCTATTTACTTGTAAAAAAAAATTTTTTCAACAAGTTTTTTATGTAAAAAAATTAAAAGTCATCATTACTTATACTTAAATATAAAATATTTGATTGTTTTCAATACCCCCATTGAAATAGTCTGCAATTTAGTAGGATTTACAGGATGCACTTTTTTTTGATTATCTAAATTATGCATTTAGACCCGATAATTTATTTCCTGATGAACTAATGTTATTAACAATGCTCCAAAAGCTTGTAGGTGCAATATTAATTTACTGAACTTTTATAACGAAAGTTTTAGGAGCCTACATTTAAAAAAATTTTTAAATACATTTTTTCAAACAGAGCAATTGTTATGTTCGTTACCTCTAGTAATTCGTAATAATGTTGGAAATTGGGCTATATAAAAGAATTAATTTCAGGTGTGCATCAAAAGTGGTATATGCTTATGCCATGTTATTCTTTTATTTAATTTATTCTGTCATTACAAAATTTTTTAATCAAATATGTTTTACAAATATAAATTGTATAAATAAATATGTAAATAAATAGCAATTTATTTTCTTATTTTCTTCTTATATAAGTATTAAGAAAAAACATCAAATATAGCAAAAACATTTTTAAAAGTGAAGAGACGTTAAAACGAATAAACGTAAGACAAAAATTAACAAAGTTTCTCATAGTTCTAGTGTACATAGCAAATTAGTTTCTTAATTATACAAAAAAAATCGTGAATAAATTGTATATCAAAACTTTCAATTATTGTTAAATTTTTATAAAAGATATTTTTTCATTAACTTGTATTAAATTTGGTTAAAAGATGCTAACTGCTGTGGTCAGTTTGTTTAAAAAAGTTACTTCAAATGTGGACGAACAAGGCGTGTGACGGCACGCGCTTCCTGGGTAGGCTTGAATAGGAAATACATATTTAGATTTGCATCCAGGGAATATTGAATTGGTTAATGGAAAGTTTGTTATTACTAATTTCAATTTTATTTTATCCATGATTGACGGAAAAGTTTTAACAATTATAACAAACACATCATCAACATAATGCTGTTGTATTTGCAGAGCTACACCAACCGCAATGATGTGTTTAAAGAACTTTTGAAGTGGATTTAAGTCAAAAAAAGGTCCACTTATCTATGGGATATCTCCATTACATGGTTGGATAAGATTTCTAGAGTGTCTTAGATATTTCATACCACTTCGGTTTTAAAAAATGGAGATAAAGCAATGATTTCAAAACAACATATGACAACAAAGAGGAATTCATCCAGCAATTAATATTCGAAAAGAACTATCTCAGAGTTGATTTCTCTACAGTTAGTGGAGCAGAATTATCTGCAACCGGAAATGTTTGCAAAAAAGCATTTTCTGACCCAAAAAAGCTAAGCAAAATATTAGGGATTGATGAGACAGTTATTAAAATGTTCAAAAATAACTTAATTGCAATAATTTGTCAGCATACATTGAATCCAGAATTATTTAAGCTATAATGCAAGTAACAGTATATTGTCAATATTTAGATTTGTATGATTCGTATGAAATGCTGTCAACAGTTCACACGTGTGCAAGATGCTGTCAACATGTTCACTCCATGTGCAAGAACACAAGTTCTTGCACATGGAGCTGAAATAATGATGAATTTACCAGTTTTCTTGGAAGTTTTAGCAGAACAGGCATCTGAATGCCAAAGCAAATGTTACAGATGACATTGTGATCTGCCTGCTCGTAAGTGTTCCAGACAAGCAAAATTTTAATGACATCTTTAACCGTGCAATTAGACCCTCCATTTCTCTTATCAGTTCTATCTCCTTGGAATCTAGATGGACAAAGAAAGTTTTGCTCAAGCTTCTAGAAGAAGTAAATAGTTTTTTAACTTTAGAAGTGGACAATGAGGAATCATTAAAACTGGAAAAACTAGAATCATCAGTGAGTTAGAATCATCGGAACCAACATAAATTATTAACTTAGAAGGTGAAATAATGAACAATTTAGAAGCTGCTAAGATTATTTGGAAGATTATTTGGAAGATGAAAACATTGAAGTGTGAAATAAATATAGCAATATTAAAAGTAAAAATTTTGAAAAATTATTACTTTAGCAGAATTTTTTTAAAAGTAAGTTTTTCTTTGCGTTTCTAATACAATTTCAAAAGATTAAAAAAAAAAAAAAATGAAAACAACATTTTAACTTTTTTAACAAATTAAAACAAGCTTTTTTATATAGAAACACTTATTAGGTATTTATGGTCTGCTACACAGTTTTCTAACTAAGTTTGTGAGGGTTATGGGTTATCTTTACAAGTAAATTGCTCCAACATAGTAATATAATTTTTCATAAATAATATAATCAATGGCATGGCTAGTAGTTTGTAGTTCTAAAAAAAACCAGTCATTAGAAATACCCTAAAAAAAAATCCAAGAAATCTTTACTTTTAAATAAAATCTAAATTTTCTACCCACCCTAACATGTGATAAAAAATAATTTTATTCATTTGTGAACTTAAACTGTTTTTATTTATACCTTTTTTTTACATTATTATTTATAGTCTTTTTTGTTGCTGTATTTTTAGGGTTATTTAGGAACTGTAAAGCCTGATCAAATGCAGGTATATGTTTGTTTTAATCAATGAAAATTAACAACAATTAAAATGTCCAGCTTTTTTCAGAAAAAAAAATAACAAAAGAATGATGAATTTTGCTATAATTTATTTCCATTACGCTTTATACATTACACTTTATACTGTAGCAATTATTTATTTCTGGATGTTTTTATTTGGAAGTTTCATGGATACCATAGGTATCCATGGTATCATCTGCGGTGCTCTTTGATAAGACCGCAAGGACTTCTTGGGGCACCTAAATAATATATACATATTTTTTTTATTTTTTTATTATTCACCTCCCCAAGGCTGAGAAGGCCACTACAGATGAGGAGGCTACTTGTGGTTATAACCCTCTCTCAACTCTATGACAAAACAAACCTCGTCGAACAAGGCCGCTGCACGCAGAAACAAGTTGAGCGTGGTACTACCAAGGACATGGTGGGAATCGAACTCGGAATCTCTCGCTTATGAAGCGAGTGCTCTGCCACTACACCACTATTGCATATACATATATATATACATATATATATATATATATATATATATATATATATATATATATATATATATATATGTATATGTATATGTATGTATATATATATATATATATATATATATATATATATGTATATATATGTATATATATGTATATATATGTATATATATGTATATATATATATATATATATATATGTATATATATGTATATATATGTATATATATGTATATATATGTATATATATATATATATATATATATATATATATATATATATATATATATATATATATGTATATATATATATATATATATATATATATATATATATATATATATATATATAGGGTGCTCTAGAAATGTTCTGTGTAAATTTTTTCCTCTCAAAATCTAGCTCCCTATTGGTTTTCCCATTCCTTTATCTATTTTAGAATAAGTAAACAAATTTCAAGCAATTTAGTAGTGTTTAAGCCTTGCCACCAGCCTCCAAAAAATTAAGTGTGAATTTTTTTTAAAAATAAATTTAAAATATGTTACATTTAGGTACGTTATGTAAATTTGACACAAGTTTTTGGCAATTATTACATAAATGATACAAAATAATTATAATATGAATATAATATAAATTAATAAATAAATAAAAATAAATAATTTATAAATAAAGCATATAAATAATAATATCTAATGATAGTTAGTTAATATTTTATTACGTATATTATCTTTAATAATATATTTTTAAAATATCTTTCTTAAAATCTCTTTAATTCTATCATTTATTTTTATTTTAAGGTAAATTATCAAAGATTATCAAAGATATTAGATGAAACTCGATTTTAAGTATTGCACTTTTTTACTTAGACGCTACTCATCGCTTTAACTCAATTATGGATAGACCAGTTTTAAGAAAAGACATTGCAAACACGGTTATTGTAGAAATTCAAATCAATGGGATAATGCTGGAATTGCGATTCAACGCAAAGACAAGGTTAAAGCAAAAGTTTTGTATTTGTATGATGTTTATAGACCACTTCAAAAGAAGAAAGGATGCGAATCCAATGAAGCTAAAAAAAAACTATTTGTTGATCTGAAAAATTATTTTTATATTGCTCACCAAGATGGTCAAAACAAAATAGAAACTGATCGACTTCGTGATAGTGAGCAGAAAAAAGAAGACATTGAATTTCTTAAGAAAATTACACAGAAAATACAGAGAGAGAGTATTGAAATGACTAGAAGAATACAAAATCTTTCAGCAACAACAAGCACAAAACCTGAAACTATAAGTCCTGAAGTAGACTTGCAATCTGCAGATGACTCTAGTGTTACAGTTACACACAGCTCAGACAATTCTGAAAACGAAAATTTTGAAAACCCTCATAAATCTGCTACGAAACCAAAAAATATCTAACCTGACAAAAACATAGTAATTACACTGGCTCTTCCACGCAATCCATTCAAAAGTGAAAAAACTTCAGCAATGGCAGATTAAATTTATCAGCTGGTAAAAGAACAGCTTTCATGGCAGCTATAATTTCAGAGGGTGGTGCTGATTTGCAGTGTGTGACTTTATCAAATGCAAGCAGCAGAACAGTGGCTAAAAAAACTTGGAATAAAATATGGGGATGATATTGAAACTATATTTGTTTCCCAAAAGTGTGTTACATTACATTGGGATGGAAAAATTGTTCCAGAGGATGCTGAACGGCTAGGTGTTCTTATAGCTGGGATTCCAAACTGTAAAGAAGGTAAACTATTTGAGGTTCCAGTAATCTCTTATGGAACTGGTGCAACTATGGCTAACACAAGCCATTCTCTTGTGGTTTGGTGGAAGGTAGAACAGTCAATTGTTAAACTAGTTTTTGACAGCATTAAATTCTGGGTGGAAAAATGGTGCATGGATATAGTTGGAATCATTGTTAGACAAGAAACTTTTCTATTTTGCTTGTCGACATCATGTAATAGAAAGAATTTTATGTTCTGCCTGGCAAAAGATTTTTGGTCCAACATCCAGTCCTGACACTCCTAAGTTCAAAGAATTTAAGAAATCTTGGGAAACCATCAAAGATCAATCAAATTTTAAAATTTTACATATCACTAATCGTTGTCTTATATAGCAGAAAGACAAAGTTGTTATTTTTTTGCGACAAATGTTGACTTCAGCTGATGGTGACAGCTTGCTTCGTGATGATTACAGAGAATGTGCAGAACTCATGCTAATACTTTTAGGACAAATGCCTCCTTGTGGGGTGCACTGGCTACAACCTGGTGCAAACCATCATGTTCGCTGGATGGCAACTGGTATATATATTGTGCTAAGATATATGCCTTTGGTGACCAGCTGAATTATGATCAAGATAAAATGGAGAAACTGCATCGTATTTGCATATTTAATGCACTCTTCTACGTAAAGACATGGCTAGCCACCCCTTTTGCAGCCTATGTACCATCAGTTGTACCATGATCTTCACATGTTAAAGAAAACTGACCTAGAAGTTGGTGAAGCGACCATTCTTGCCCTGAACAGGCATCTGTGGTATTTGACCGAAGAAATTGCTAGTTTTTTCAAGTTTGGTGCCAGAATTGGAAAAGAAACAAATAGCTAGACAACTTATCAAAGTAAAGGAAGACATTGCAATGTCTTTCTTTACTTTGATAATTTTTCCACAGTTGGTTTCATCCACAAAATTAGTACATTTGGTACGATTGGCAAGAAATCTTGGCTCCTGTTCAACTTACTCAGAATTGAAACTGCCTTGTTACACTTGCCGCCAGCACAGTGGGAAAGAAGTAGTGATTTTCAAGAAGCTGCTATGTTTATTTGTCAATCAAAAGTTGTTAATGATCTTGCTGAAGGAGCCATGAAACTTATTACAGACTTTGCAAACACTTTAACTAAAGTTGAAATACAGAAACAATATTTGTTACAGTTTATTGAAAAACGCAGACACAAAGTACCAGATTTTGAAAAAAGAACCCTGGGAAACATTTAAAAACTATTTTTTTTCTTAGAGACATCAGTACCAATTTAGCATATTTAAATCTTATAAAATAACCTTACTGAACTTTCTTAGTTATGTTTATTGTTTAAATAAATATATCAACAGTTTTTCTAAATTTTGAAAAAAAATTTTGTTATATTTTTAATGTTACAATTTTTCGTAGTATTTTTAATGTTAA
Organism: Hydra vulgaris; assembly: GCF_038396675.1. Taxonomy (NCBI): domain Eukaryota; kingdom Metazoa; phylum Cnidaria; class Hydrozoa; order Anthoathecata; family Hydridae; genus Hydra; species Hydra vulgaris. Next base: position 59,922,463 of record NC_088925.1, read on the forward strand.
ATAATATGAAAAACATTTTCTTTGTCGTGGCAAGGCTTACAGTTGTTTCTAAATCTTAAAGTGTGATTTTTTTTTGTATTTTATGATTAAAAGAATAGAAAAATGTCCAGAGAGCTAAAAAATTTTGACTTAAAATTTTTCAGAGCACCCTAATATATATATATATGTATGTGTGTGTGTGTGTGTGTTGCTATCTGTTATGTTATTATTTTGCGTATGCATTCAAAATATAGTGCATATGAGCATAAGACAATTTTTATTATTTTAAAATTTTTTCCTACAAGTTTATTTTGCTCACATATTTTAATTCTCAACTAAAATTCTAGACTAAAATTTTTAGTTATGATTTTTTATCTGCCAGAAATAATTAAAAAATTTTAATAAAATTTTAGGCTTTAAATCCAGTGTTTGTCATGATCTTGATTCCATTTGTAGAAGCAGTGGTTTATCCTCTTGGCAGAAAATGTAGATTTTTAACCAAGTAAGTTTTACTTTTTTGTTAATGGAAAATAAAACAACATGTTATCATCATAAAAATAATTTTATGATCATCCTTTGTTTGCTTGATTTGATTCATGCAACAGATGTGATAGGAAAACCACAAACATTAGAAAAGCATGCAAGTTTAATTGTTCAAATTTACAAACATAAAGAAAACAGAAAGAATTTTCTTTACTTCCCTACATTTTTATTGAGTACGTCATTCTTATTATCTTATTAACTTATCCAACTACTTGACATTGTTACCTCTTTTTATTTTATTTTATTTCTCTTATTAAGAAAAAATTAATTTTCTTATCATTATTACTACAATTATTTTCAGTTTTTTTTTGTTTGTTTCTTTTTTCCTTTTTTTATTTTAATAGCTTGCAAATTATAATTTCTACTTTTTTTTTTAAAGGAAAGTTTTATGTATATTTTTTATATAGATTTTATATAATTTTAAAAATTAATATTATAGTAAATAAATTTAAAAAAAAATTATTAATGAAATAAACTATCAAAAATTCAAGTCAAACATATTAGAAGAAGTATTTTTATTTTTCATTTTTCAAACAGAAATTTCCTTCAGAAATTCCCATTTTAATTTTTTCTAAAAAAGGGTTTTGAAAAATTATATTTGCAATGATATTATAATATAATAATATTAATAGTATTAATAATGATATTAATATTAATATTTAATAATGATTATAATGATTGCAAATTTTTTTTTTAACTTATTGATTTTAACATAAGTATGTTTATTACCAGACCCCTGCAAAGAATGGGCTTTGGGATGGCATTGACTGCAATATCGTTTGTTGTTGCTGGTTTTTTGCAAATAAAGATGGAGGTTTTATTTTTTACTTATTAGTAATTTCATTAACATGACCTTTTTATATTATACGGATCTCTACTATTATCCAAAAAAATACATCTCAACTTGGTACTCAAAAGAAGCATTACTCAAAATAGTAATCATTTTATATAAGTATTTTTTAGATTTTATTGCGCTAAAACTTTTTTTTAAACATTTATAAAAGTTTTTTTTTTTAAGTTTTTTTAAAATACAATTACTATTTTTGAAATTTTTATAAAATTTTTTTTGGATAATATCAGGGACTCAATAAATATTCATGTGTGTGTGTGTATGTATGTATGTATGTATGTATGTATGTATGTATGTATGTATGTATGTATGTATGTATGTATGTATGTATGTATGTATGTATGTATGTATGTATGTATGTATGTATGTATGTATGTATGCATGTACATATATATATGTATAATTTATTAATTTTATATATATATATATAAAAAAAAAATATATATATATATATATATATATAAACATATTTTTATACTTTCTTATACTTTCTTTCTTATGTTTTTTAATTTTAAAATTAGAAACAAATAAAGTATGAGAAAGGATTAATACTTCCTCTCTTTTATTAATAAAGGTGAGGGAGTAATGAATTGAGATCAACAATATTTATTTTTATAGCAGGTTAAATAAATTAAAATATTTATAAACCAAGCCAAGTTTAATTTGAAAAAAATTTTTTGTTGTTGTTCAATTTTGATTACATTAGGCAAAATCTTCTGTTGCTGATTTGCCTGCTACCGGATTTGCCAATTATCGATTTATAAATACAGTGCCTTGTGAAATAGATATTTATGGACCAGACATGGTGATAACAAATGTATCAGTTGGATACCAACAAGTAGGTAATTGAGGTTTACAAAATCTCAAAAGTTTTTTTTTTAATTTATCAAAATATTTTAACCTATTTTAATGACAACATGTTATTATTGGACTTTTTTTATAGGGAACTGAATACTTTGCTATTCCAATCACTATTAACAGCATCTACATTTCCACAGATTGTCCTCCAAAAATGAATGCAGAGCCAAATATTTATGTTGAAGAAAAAGGAAGTTACACAATGGTCATTGGTGCAAATCACAGTCGACTTGCTGTAATGCAGGTATTTATAAATTATCTGTTCATTTAATTTTAGAAATTTTTGCATGAAATATGTATTTGAAATATGTATTTTTTTAATGTTAAAAGTTTTTGATTAAAGCTAGTACTTATTACCCAACTAGTTACTAATATTTATTATACTATTAATTAAGCTAGTTACCAATGCTTATTGAAAAGCAAGTTTCTTATTATGTTTCTAACGAGATACCAATACAGATAGTTTGATAATTTGTTTAACTATTATGTTTTATATTTTTTAAGCTTGCAGATGATATAACACCTTTACCACATGGTCATGCCAAAGTTCGTTTCTTACATGCTGGTGGTTCTGTTAGTGACAAAGTGACTGTACACATGAATAAAACATTATCAATTGATCTTCTTCCATTTACAAAACCAGACTACATAAATATTGTTGCAAAAACATACAAAGTTCGTGTTGCTCCAACAGGAACAGTAAATGCGTTAGCCCTGGTATTTATTTATTTTCAAATGATATTTTGTTTGTTGTTCAATTTTAGATATGAAAATAGTTTTTTTAATTGTCATGTTAAATTTTTTATTACTATGTAAAATTAAAAATGTTTTTTTTTATTACCAATATTATATTTTACTTGAAATACTGGAATATACTTAAAATTTATTAATAATTGTTATAACAAAATCACCGTTACTAAATTTAGAAAAAAATTCAACCCACTTTTCCCGAAAAAACCCTTTGGAGGGATGAAAGTACACACATTCCTGATTCTAAAAATATCAAAAATAAAATCAACAAATTTTGTCCGAGAAAAAAAATTGAGATTGAAATTTACTCTATTAGCACATCTTACTGAAATGACAGTTAACAGTATTTTTGCATTTTTACAGTATTATTAAAACTAAAAGATGACTTTTAAATTAATTAAACTACCTAATTAGATTGCAAAGCATTGCATCAAATTGATTGTCACAAAATATAGGCAATAATTTTACAGTATATTAGGAAAGCCAGTTTGCATGTTTTTCTGTTAAAAATTATGTAAAAAAATTCACTTTTTATATCTATCTAAAACCATAAGCATATTTGACTCAAATACTAAAGCACAACCCTACAATGTGCTCAAACTAAAATTCTGGGAAAGTGCTACTTCTAATTGAAGTGCTCACAAACTTAGTTAAGTGAATTTTGAAAAGACTTATATTTTTAAAAGTGCCAAATTCTGCAAGATCACATGAAGATAACAGGAAGGTTGTCTGCTTCTTGTGCTTTCAAAAGTGTGATAGACAAGTGACAACATTCATCATTGAAAAAGTTCATTCTCTACTTGATAAACCAATTGATTTCTCTGATACTTGAGTCCCAAAGGAAATATGTGAGAATTGCATAGTGAAACTGAGGGAAAAGCATTCTGGCCAGCCTGTCCTCTTGACACCTATCTTCAACTACAAGAGCATTCAAGTCGGACCAGAGACATGAGAACATAATTGTGACTGTCTTATTTGCAATGTTGGAAGGCTAAAATTGAATGAAAAGCATCCACTCTGCTGATCCGATGCCATCATCAGCAGCAAAAACTCACATTCAGACAACATTTAGAAAAAATATGCAAACCCTTGTGACAAAAGAACAAGCATTGGCAGAGCTGATTAAATCTTCAGTGATTTCTTCAAAAGATGCATCTCCACATGGAACAATCAGAGTTTCACAACATAGTGGAAGACCTCTCCCCATCACAAAAGGTAAATTGTGAATATCATTTTAATTTTATAAGATATAAAATTTACTATAAAAATAATAGAACCCCACATCATTTAAAATTTATTGTCAAATTGGTTTAGTGAAATTTAGATCTTATTAAGCTTTGTTACACTATTTAACTAATGGTTCTGTATTTTAGGGCCTTCCAGTGCCAAAAAACTTTTTGACAATGCTCCAATCATGACAGTGAAAGACCTTATCACTGTTCAGGTGAATACTAATTTGTCAAACTCTGGTGTTAAAAAAATTCCATCAACAATCAATCAAGTCAGCAGAACAAAGGTTATTGAACGCAATTTTCATGCAAAGTTTGATGCCTTCGGAAGACATTTATCAGAACATTTCACACAAACTGACATTGATGTTTTAACTGAAAAAACTTCAAACACCAAAAAGTCAAAAACTGTTGTTCATTGCAATGACCTGAAAAAGCTTTTGAATGACAGTGGAGGTGGATCCCTGAGTCAGTCTGGGAATAATTTACACAAGTGGTATCAGTCACTCTGCCCCAAGCAAGCAATTGCTCACTGCACCCCATGCCAAAGATAGTGGAGTTAAACAACAGCTTTTGGTTGCAGTTGCTGAAGAAATGTCAGAAACATGAAAACATCAGACAATTTCTTTCATTGGAGCTACACCTGATGCTTGGGGTTGTCAATCACTTGTTTAAAGCCTTAAGATACATTTTGCCCAAAGCTGATGATTGGCTAAGACTCCTAAACATTCAACCACAACCCCATCATAGATGTCAATTTGCTGGCAATGAATGCCACAAGCTTTTGAAGAATGTTGATCTCTTTCAAAAACTAGCAGAAAATGACTGTGCATTCTAAGCTATTGGTATCCTTGATGCCCTTCGAAAATTTGGAGCCGTTTTGACTGCCTGCTTTGAACAAGAGCTTGATCCACACTATGCAGTGAAAATTGATGCATTTCAAACCTCATATCTGGCTTTGTCAAATGTTTCAGTGACGCCCAAGGTACATGCAATCTTCTTTCATATCAAAGAATTCATTGAAATGAAGCACACTGCACTTGGACCTTACAGTGAGCAGTAAACAGAAGCTCTTCACCACTCATTTGCTGAACACTGGAAAAGATGCAAAAGAGACGCAAGTAATCCTGACTATGGTAGCAAATTGAAGATGACTCCTTTATTTTTATAGAGTTTTTCAAATTAAATGTGCTGTGAAAATGCGAAAAAAAATGTGTGCTGTCATTTCTGTGTCGTGTGCTTATAGAATAAAATTTCAGTTGCAATTTTTTTTCTGGGACATAATTTGTTGATTTCAGTTTTTACATTTCTGGAATCAGGAATGTGTGTACTTTCAACCCTCTGAAGGGCTTTTTCGGGAAAAACAGGTTGAATTTTTTTCTAAATTTTGTAATGTTTTTACATTAATTATTATATTAATGATAATAATAATATTATTGATTATTGATTACATTAGTTATTATATTAATGATAAAATTAATATTATTAATTATTATTACATTAAATGTTGTATTAATGGTAATTATAATTCTGTAATGTAATAGTTATAGGTATTAGATTATTAAAAAAAAAAAATAGTTCTCACTATATCTTAAGACACAGCAAAATATGATCAGCATTTTCACATACTTGTGACATTTTTTAGTGCAAACCTTAATTTTTCTAAAAAAAAACTAAATTTATAAAAATTTAAGCTATTTGTTTTTTCTGTCTGCTAGCCAAACCCAAAAGTCAATGTATGTACTAAAGCCCTTACCTATCCCTAGTTTATTGAAATTATATAATTATGTTTTGATTAAAATTCAAATAATTCAGAATTAAGATATTATCTGAATTAAGCATAGTTAAGATATTATCATAATCCATCATGTAGTCCAGTGATATTTTCCAGCATTACATCCAGCATGCAGTGCAGCAATATTTTCTAACATTCCATAAAGCATGCTGGATGCAGAGATATTTTTCAACATTCCATCCAACATGCTGGATGCTGTGATATTTTCTAGCATTCTATCTAGCAGGCAGTGCTATGATATTTTTTATTAGTATTGTTTTGATATTACTTATTCGTTTTTAGTCCAGTATTTTTGTTCAGTAGTAATAATTTTGTTAATAATTTTTATTTAGTTCAATTTTCATTTGAATTGTTAAGTAATTCATTTTATAAAAAATTTGATTATAATGTTTAATTTTAAAATACTGTAAAAAAAAATTGTTATTTAAAATTTTTTTTTATTTTTACAGTATTTTAAAATCAAGCATTAATATTCGGCTAAGTTATAATTTAAAAAATAAGTTATGCATGTTCATGAAGACTGTTTTTTTTTTAAAACATTTTGGCTTCCAACAAGGCTGCATGCAACCACTAATTAGAGTTGGAAGTTACTGGAATTGGAAGTTACTGTTATTCTATTAACAGTTTTAGCTTGGTTTCTTTCTATATCTTTAAAACATTTAATGTTTATTTAGTGTAATTAATATTCAAAATTAGAAAAACATTAAATTAAAGGGGAAATACTTGATGTTTGTTTTTCCTTCAATTTCATGCTAAACCTTTGCACATTCAACAATTTATTAAACCCTGCATCTTTTTTTAGTGTAACACATATTATAGATAATACAATAAATAATAAAAACATTTGTAGATAATACAGATAGTAAAAAAAACATAAAAAATAAAACTCATTGCTATAGGCAATATTTTTATATTTTTATTTTTATCCATCTATTTATCTATAAATAAGTTTGTATAAGTTATTAGTTGAGTTTCTAACAGCTGTTAATATAAACCATAAAACAGCTGGTTTTTACCCAAAATCAGAAAACAGGAAACATCTGTTTTATTGCTACCTGTTTTTTTTGCAACTTGTTTTCCTGTTTTTAATTTTTATGTCAATATTTTTTTCTATCAGAAAATACAATTTTTTTTTTTTTAATTTAAAAGAACAGTTTGATTTTTGAACGATTTCTGGATTTTTAATATGGAACAAAGTAGTATAAATTAAACTTAAAAATATTTATTTTCTGAAGCAAGTGTAACGATTGTAACGAAACTGATTCCTTATGGACAATCATTTCTAATACTTGTTTAGAATAATCATTAAAGATTGCAGCACAAGCAGTTTCCTTTAGAGAATTATATGAAAAACTCTATAATGATTGCAAAACTATTTCCTTAAGAGATTCATTCCGCATGAGGAATTCTTGCGCGAATAAAAGTCGTAGCGCTAAATTCAACTAAGTTAGAATAATAATACAAAAAACTTCGCATAGTTTTAACATAATATAATTACTTGCAATAGTTTAATATGATATAGAAACAAATGTTAAATGAAACATAATAATGATTCTCTTTCCTATAAATAAGAATACAAAACATAACAGTGAGGTTGAGTTGTTGATATTATTGGCTTAACTAATTGAATTTGTGATTAATTATTTCAATATTTTGCTAGAAAGTAGATTATTTTATTATGAAGATTATTTATTATATATGTATATATAATGTACACCTTAATTCAATACAGATGTCATCTATTTGGGTGTTTGCAACAAGAGGAAAAAATCCTGTAACTAACAATATAGAAGGAGTTTGCAATTGCTGCAATTATGTCATTAAGTGCTCTGGAGGATCTACCATGAGCTTAAAGGCTCACTTAGAATCAAAGCATGAAATTGATTGGTCTTAAACTGAAAAAATTCCTCATGAACAAGTTGTAGCAGAAAAGAAACCTAAAGCAATGCTTGATTTTGTTCAATGTAAGAGTAGACGAAATAGTTTCTGTCATGGCCACAGACAGAATATCCATTAGAGCTTTCACCAGATACCAGTTCATTTGCAATGAAATCAAAAAAGAAGGATATCAACTTCCAAAAAATGAGAGTGGAGCAATGAAGCTTATCAAGGCTGATAACAAGAAAAATCAAATGGTTTCAGAACTTGTTTCAAAAATTGGGAAGGGAAGAAAATTCAGTATAAGTGTTGATGAGTATACTACTATTCACCACAGCCACTTCTTTGGAATAAATCTGCATTGTAGTGAAGAAAATAAAACTTCCTTGGTTTTTGCATCTTTGATTTTTGCAATGCTGAAGCAATTGTTAAAAAAGTATCAAATCACTTGAAGAGTTTATTAATTGATTTGAAAAAGATTAAGTGGGATCAATACAAGACAGTGCAACAATCAATAAGAAATATATGAAATTTGTCAAGATTATTGACCAGTATTGCATTAATCATGGCATTCACTTGGGATCTACTGACACTTTGTATAAGAAAAACGACCGAAAAGATGTTGTCAAATATATCGGTAATTTGACTTTTAGAAATCAAATATTTCAGTCAAAATTAACTCAAGTATTTGGAGCTAAAATCAAATTGCACCTTGACGTTCAACATCGTTGAAGTTCTATCCCCACAATGGTTGATCCACTGATTAAAACAAAACTTTGCCTGTTTGAGACATTTACTGAATTAAATATGCTTGATCTGATCAATAAGGTAGATTTTAATGCTTTGTTGATGTTGCAAACTGCCATGGAGCCAATCAAAATTGTTGTTGAGACACTGAGTTGTGAAAGTGCAATGCTTTTGACAGCTGATACTGTTATTGGCTTTATGCTGGAAAAACTTTTGAATTTAAATAACAACATCGGGATGGAGTTGTATGACATTAAAAAACAACATTGGGAAGGAGTTGTATGACATTAAAAAACAACATTGGGAAGGAGTTGTATGTAAATCTCAAGAAGCGAACAAGTGGAGGATGGAATAATGATATGGTGAACTTATTAAGATCACTGATAGATCCTACGAATATTCCATCAAAAGACACTTTGCTCTTTGCTGGAAAATTGGCAAAAAGAATTTTCGTTTTTTGATTAGATGAATATACTTCTAGTTCTGGTGATTCTGAAGGTTATCAGACTAGTTCAACTTCAATATCTCTTCAAGAAGAGTTGGATTTATTGCTGAGAAAGGAAAAATTTACTCGCATTTCATCAGTCAATGATGAGTTCGAATGGCTAAACAAGAATTTTTGCTATTTTGGAACACAGCAAATAGAACAGAAAATTTTCAAAAATTATATGAGGCTCTCCTTACAATTAAATCGTCGTCCACAGACATTGAACAAGTTTTTTCAATTTCAACAAACTTCTGCACAAAGTTTCGATTACGCCTTTAGTACAAATCTGAATAACGCTAGAAATTGGACTATTTTGTTGTAAATTCCATGAAAAACAGAAAACAGCAGTTTTTTTAAAATGTAAAACAGAAAACAGCTGTTTTCTGAAGCTACCTGTTTTTGAGAAACTCTAGTCATTAAAGACTTTCTTTAATAAAATAAACTTTTTAAAATAAAAACAATTTGACAAACAAGGTAAGCTTAAGATTTGTTTGGTTCTTTTTTATACATTTTTTTGATGATGCAACAGAACCAAATCATTTTTATACATAATGATTTTTTGGATGATGTATTAGAATCAAATCATTTCCATACTATTTTTTTTCTGTATAAAGTTTACTCAAACTCAATACAGAAATTTATCTAACTAAAAACAGAAAAAAATTCCTTCTTTTAAAAAGCAAACAAATTGCTTTCAAAGATGCTTATGAGAAATCAAGTATTGACTTCATTTAATTTTTTAATTCCAACGACAAAATGTTGGAAGTGCTGATTTGAGTTTTCAATTTGCACTTTCTTATAATTTCAAGTTCAAAGTAATAACAACAATCTAAATTTAGAACACAGTTTTGTTAAATTTATGATTCAAAGCAAGTTTATAATAGTTTTAAAAAAACTAATTTTAAAAAAAGCTTTAAAAAAACATTTGTTAAAAAGTATTTACATCTTGCGAATTAAACATTCAAGAAAAGTAGGTATGATTAAGTTATCTTTTAATGTCTCTTCAAGTTTGTGAATGCATTCAAGTTATCAAACAAAAAACACAAAAAAAGATGCTAATGAGAAATCAAGTATTGGCTTCATTTAATTTTTAATAATTTTTCTCAAATGATTGTGGAACTTTATTCCTTTCTCTCCATTACCTTACATGCATATTTTATATGCTGAATAGAATGGCACAACCAAATGATTTGCTATGCCTGTATGCTAGTTAACACAACATCTCCATTTCCATCTCAAAAAATGAGTGTTTAAGTTCAATGTTCCGAAGGGATTACCAGAAGCATGAGTACCAGCATATATATATATATATATATATATATATATATATATATATATATATATATATATATACATATACATATACATATACATATACATATACATATACATATATATATATATATATATATATATATATATATATATATATATATATATATATATATATATATATATATATATATATATATATATATATATATATATATATATATATAGATATATATATACATATACATATACATATACATATACATATATATATATATATATATATATATATATATATATATACATATACATATACATATAGATATAGATATAGATATAGATATAGATATAGATATAGATATAGATATAGATATAGATATAGATATAGATATAGATATAGATATATATATATATATATATATATATATATATATATATATATATATATATATATATATATATATATATATATATATAGGGTGCATCAAGAAACAATTCTTTAAAATTACCTAATCTGAGTTCTAAATGTGTTCTTTATAATTAAAATAACTTTACTTAAACTATAATAAAATAAAAATAGATTTTCAAAATTTTTTGAACAAAAAATACTTTTAGAGGTGCCCCGAAACCCTTGAACATCTAAAGGGTTCCTGATATGTATAAAAAGTTTTTTAAAAGTAGCTCAACCTCAAGAAAAGTGAAATTTTTTAAAAGTTTCAAAAATTTTATTTGTTTTATTATAAAAATATTAAGGAAGAAAATTATCTTTAAAAACATCTAAATATGCACTGTTTTATTATATATATATACCAGGATTGGACAGGAATGGCGTGCAATCACACTCTGTAACTGACCACGCTAATAATTTTTTTTTTACAAATTGACCATGCATTAAGAAAATCATTAAGTTATGAATAACAATTAACTTTTGATCTTTTCTAACATTTTTATTTTACCTGAAGGCTTTAAATAAGATTAAAAAATAATTGCAATGATTTAAAGTAAACGCATTTTGTGTAAATTGAGAATGTCAATTTTTTTTAGTAGGCATTTGTTTTTTATGACAAATTTAAAAATTTGAAACTTTTATTTCATGTGTTTCTAAAAATCTTTTATAAGGTTACTTTTTTTAAATACTTTAAATTATGAATAAGTTTAATTAAAATCTTCCTGTTGCAATGGAATGATTTAATTGCTTATTTTTTAGTTTCTATTTTTACAAAAAACTTACTAATAAAATGATTAAAAAATACTATTTTGAATAGACTACGTTATTATTAAAAAAAAATTTTTTTGTGACTTTTTCAAAAAAAATATTTATACAATTAAATTTTTTTTTTTTAATTTCATTTCAATAATTTAATTTCACTTTTTGAATGAACAACAATTTAAATAAAATTTTTTAATTTATTAAGCAATCAGAAGGAATTTGTAAAAGCCTTTTACCGAAACTTTAATAAAATGTTTCAAAAGGTAAGTTTTAAAGAAATTTATTTCAACCACAATTAAAAATGTATCAAAAAGTAAATTTGGCCTCGAGTTTAAGTTTTTGAGTTTTATTTTAAAGCTTATATATTTTGTTTTTTGTGAGGAATTGTTTTCTTTTTTAGTTTTTTAAATTTTTTTCATAGTTTTCAAACTTAAAAATGCTAAGCTAAACAGTTTAGCTCAGCAATTCTTTTTTTTAGTGCATTTATGAAATGTTTAAATCATCAAACATCTAAACAGTCGTGGTCAACAAAAAAAATTATTTGCGTGGTCAGCAATAGCATTCAATTGCACGCCATTCCTGTCTAAGCCATACATACATACATACATACATACATACATACATACATACATACATACATACATACATACATACATACATACATACATACATACATACATACATACATACATACATACATACAACATATCTATATATTAACTTTTTACATAAAAACAGCAAAAACTTACTTTGTCTTTTCATTATTCTTTATTTTTTTGTTATATCTAAACATTCTATGTAAAATATATAATAATGTTTTAGATAATTTTATGTTGCTTACAGCTATAATTTTATTATACTAGCGTTCTATTTCATTTGGAAATGGTGGTATATACACTGTTGTAATTCAACCTAACAAAAAACTGCAGGGGGTTAGTTATTTATTTCTTAAGTTTAAAAGCACATTCAAGAATTTTATTTTATGTTTTAAATAAATTTTTGCCTTTTTAATTCAGTTAAAAATGTTAGAATATGCAGATCTTTCACCTCGACCTATAAATATATTGTGGCAAATTCCGCAATACATTATTATAACATTGGGTGAAGTAATGTTTTCTATCACTGGTCTTGAGTTTGCATACTCTCAAGTAAGTCTTTAAATATATATAATATAGTTATTACCAGTAAGTGACCAAAGCCCTGCACTGTGGAAAATGGTATTAGAAAAATAAAGCATAAACGTTTTTTGCTCAAATTTAAATTTCACTGCAAAAATTTTTTTTTAATTTTTTTTAGTAGTTTAATAGTTAATCTTTACTATAATGTAAAGATTTCAGCTAATTTTATGTAAAAAGATAATTTTTGAAAACCTGTTTCATATTTTTGTACGTTTTCAATTGAAACTTATTTGCTTCATCACTTTAAAAGTTATTTTTATAAAACTTTTTATGAATAAGTAATAAAAAAAAGTATACATTTTTGAAAAGTAAAACATTTTTGAAAAAAAAGTAAAACATTTTTGAAAGCATCCTGTTATGAAGATTTTAGAACAAATTTATATTTTTAATTATAAGGTTTTGTTTACTAACCTTATAATTAAAAATATAAATTTGTCACCTAAGCTTCTCCACGCTTTATTTATATAATTGATTTGTAGCTTAGGAGTCTATAAAATTGATTTATTAAAAATCGGATGCTAATATGTGCGGTTTCCAAAATTATAGATAAAAAAGTGTTAAAAGTCAGAAAACAGAAAACCACTTTTTATCATGGTTTCAGACTATATCTGTTTGTAACAATAGTTTTGTGTAAGTTATTTTGTCAATTTTTTATTGAGAATTATTTTTGATGGACACACACTTTATCATTGGTATTATGTTGTAGATGAAATAAAAAGCCAAATATACTCTTTACTGTCATCTATAATTAACAAATGTTATAAAGTAATACAAGTGAAAATGAACTTTTTTTACCAATGATAGATTGAAATGTGGCTCAGGTATTAACAGATATGCCTTCTGTGTTTACACATACAATATGTGGAGCTAATTCACGCCAAAGGAAGGATTTGACTAAAGTGTCTGCTACGCCCGAAAATGAAAGTTTGTATCAATATGGAATGTTGACTTAACATGCCTGGATTCAGTGTATGGAAATGATATTACATGTTTCCCACAACCTGTCTTTCCAAACATTGTCAGCTAAAAGTGAAGAAAAAAAATGACAAAAGAGAAGAAGACCTTGGTATAGAAACGTTTTCGTGAGCAGCTAGGGTTAATTGTTGACAAACCGAAACAAGTAAGTGGTAATACCAATGATGGTAATACTGCTAAGAGATTTTTTTACAATGCAAGCTGCTCTCCTGAAATCAATGAAATGAAAATTTGATTTAGCGATTTTACATAATTCTACAAGCTCTCTCAAGTGTTATGATAAATGCTGAAAGTTTTGTTACATGTGTTGCAGAAACTGCTGTTCACATTTATGAGAGTAATTATAGCTGGTACTATATGCCATCTTCAATAAACAAAATTTTACTTCACGGAGAAAATATCATAAAACATTTTGCAGTACTGCCTATTGATCAACTTTCAGAAGATGCCCAAGAATCCCTTAATTAAGATTATAAAATTTTTTGCCTTCATCATGCCAGGAAATGTTCTAGATTAGCTACAAATGAGGGCGTATTTCATGGTCTTCTGTACACTTATGATCCCTACATCACCAGCGTTAGAAAACCGTATATAGCAAAAATGTCCAAGAACTTGATGAAGATACTTTGCAGCTTTTGAAAGTCGACCTTTACTTTGTTTGATAAAAACACACTGTATAAAATTTTATAAACTATTGAAAATATTCATGTAAATGTTGAAATATGTGCAAATTAATTAGTTTTTTTTATATAATTAAAAAGAATATGTTTAGTTAAAAACAAAATAAAAAATGGCAAGTTTGAATTTTTTGATTTTTATTTGCAAATTTTATGTTTAATTTTTTTTATATAAAAAGTATTTTCTTAGAAGCGTCATATACTACTTTAAATTTGTTCAAAATTTCAACACTTTATTTTTAGTAACAAAAAAGTTCTGATTTTTGATCCAAAAGAGACCTTTATTTTTCACAATGCCCCGGCCCAACTAAAAACTGGGCAGGTATTGATAGCCAGGGCTAGAAAAAATTTATTTTCAAAATATACATTATATATTATACATTTATGCACACAATTACCATTTATTAGAAACTTCCATATAATCTGGATATAAACATATGTTTGCTATTTATTTTTATGCTGGTGTAACATATCTCTACGTATTTATACGCACTTTAGTAGGGGAGAGTTGCCGATATTGGAACACTTAATATTATTGGAACACTTTTTGACATATGGTTTAACTATGAAACATATTAAAAGATGGCTCAACTATGAAATATTTATGATTTGATTAGTACAAACAGATAACCCTACAGTAGTTTGAACCGTATTTTGATTTAATTAATTTCAAATTTGGTTTTGTCAAGACTCCTTTTTGTTCCAATCAAGACAATCAGTAATCAGAACAACTTGCTTCTTTTAAAAAATTACTCAGTAAAATCAACATAAAACAATTAAAAATTATTTTCATCTTTACAATGACATTATAATCAATATTTTTAAAACTTATATTAGGATTAAAATTTTCTGGGTAAAATGAAATTCTACAAATAATAAATTGTGCAAAACTGTAATTAACGTCTTTTTTCTTTATTAAATAGTACTTTGTTTAGTAATTTAAAAATCATTAAATAAATTATCTACATCATCATTTTCTTGTTTTGTTAGAGTCACACCACACATCTGTCTGATCATCATCTTCTCTCAGCAACTACAACACCTTATAAAATAAAGAGTTTTGCCTGAATTTGAATTCTTGCATTTGCTTTGGAAATAAATTGTCTGAAATAAAAACCCTCAAGGCAATACTTTGCATTTTTCTAGTAAAATGATTTATTTTAGACATTTTAAGAGATTTTTAAAGTTATACCTCGAAAAAAGCACTTACACCATCACTTTTCTTTTGTTACATTCATAAATAATAAAATCAAAGGATTGAAGAAATAGTTCAGGTGCAATTTAAAATTAAATAGTTACTATTATAATATAAGAATTGGTTTATAGTGTTGGAAGTTTATATCAAATTTATTTTTATATTTAAATTAAAAAAATTATTTTCTTGTTCACCAAAACAATATAAAAAATTATTTTCATTTTTAGTCACCACCGTCTATGAAGTCTTGTATAATGGCAGCTTGGCTGTTAACAGTATCTGTTGGAAATCTCTTAGTAGTTATATTGGCTGGAGTCAAGCTAACTGATGATATGGTTTGTTTCTACAATGTTATTGTTGCTTCTATAATTAGGGATTAGTTTACAGTTTAGATATCTTCTTTATTTATATATATATATATATATATATATATATATATATATATATATATATATATATATATATATATATATATATATATATATATATATATATATATATATATATATATATATATATATATATATATATATATATATATATATATATGTAAATTATGTTAGTGTATTTTACAAATAGAGTGCTCAATGTTCTTAAAGAACAGAGCAATAACACATTTGTAAAAAACACTTATCTAACTTTTATCTTCGACTTGAAGTTTCACCATTGCTGGATCACCAGGAAGAGTTTTTTACACACAAACTCTTCCTGATGATCCAGCATTGGTGAAACTTCAAGTCGAAGATAAAAGTTAGATAAGTGTTTTTTACTAATTTATATATACATATATATATATATATATATATATATATATATATATATATATATATATATATATATATATATATATATATATATATATAAATATATATATATATATATATATATATATATATATATATATATATATATATTAATTAATTAGACAAAAAATTTTTAATTTGTAAAACCATTTTATTAATAAAAAGCAATACATGTTTCAACTAACACTAATCGTCTTCTTTTAAATTAAATATTAAAATTTGGTAAAATACCTTTAAAGGTGTTAAAAAAGACTAATACAAAATGTAAATATTTGTGTAGAAACACTGAGTTTTGTACATAAGAGTCACTATCCTTTGTTAAAGAAATGTGAAGTCAATCTCCACAATCATATTTTAATATCATTTGATGTAACCAGCTTATATATCAATGTTCTGCTTCAAGAAACCATTAAAAATGCAGTTAATTCTATTTTTCCATAATAAAAACATTAAAATTACTAAAAATGATTTAAAAATCTATTACAATTTGTCACTTCGAAAACACATTTTCTTTTTAAAAGACAAACTTATGATCAAATCAATGATGCAGCAAAGAGGTTTTCACATAGCACTTGTTCTTGCAATTTTGTTCATGTGTCATTTTGAAAATGAATGCATTAAAAGTTTGAATGGTGTAAAACCAGTTTTCTATAAACAATTTATTGATGGCATTTGTACTGCTTTCCAGTCAGAAAATGAAAAACATCTTTTTCTTAGCTTCTTAAATTTTATAAATACACAATTCTTTTTCTTATACTATGGAACAAGAAGTAAATTCAAAAGTATCGTTTGTAGATATTGTAGTCTTCCCAAAATTAATTCTTTAGTTATCTAGACCGTTTAAAAAAAAAACACCTATTCTGGTCTTCACACTAATTTTTCTAATTACACTCCATTTTTGTACAGAGTTAGTCAATCAAATGCTTAATCAATAGAACATTTAAAATTAATAGTACTAAACTTAGTTTTCACTCTGACATAAACGACTTCTTTAAAGTATTTTAAAGAATCATCCACCCATCTTGGCTAATTTCAAAAATATATAACTCCTATTTAAACAAAGTTAAATAGGAGTTAAATATACAAAATATATAACTCCTATTTAAACACAACCAAAAATCAAAAAATTCTTGTCTTCTTTTAAATTTCTATTTTTGTAAAAAATTTCTTATTTATCTATATAACAATTAAATATCAATTATCAATTAAAAGATAATACTGTGCTGCAAATATTTATTTAGTATTTACCTCGCTAAATATTTCTAAATTCTTTTCTTCTAAAGATCCTATTCCTCTCGAGTTCAATTTGTTCGTGGCCTATAAATTCGTTTATACAGGATGTAACTCCTATTATATAGGTAAAATTACTCACCATCTCAAGAAGCAGATATCTGAACATTAAAAGATGGACAAAAAGTCCCAATTTTCATTAGCATCTCCATGCTAATGAAAATTGTTTCATTCAAGTAAATAAGTTTTTTTAAATTCAGCATCAAATTTGACTCTGTTTATACTTCCTATACATATTATCTTTTGTAGTCTTTTGTTATTAAACTATTATTTTAGTACTTTTAGAGCATATTTAAATTTTAACTTAAGATTTATTGAAATCGATACCTTTTTATAAGTTTATATAGATAACTGTATATATAAGTTTCAAATTATAACAAAAAGTTTTTCTTAAACTTAATAATCTTAAACTTTTTAATTGATTTATTTTTGTAATTATGTTATTAGTTGGTACTCGAGTAATTAAATTTTCTATTGGTTTTTTTACCACCAGTTGAAAATTTTAAATGAAGTGATCTTGGAGTGTATTTCTCAAGCAATCTGAAATGGAAAAATTATGTGATAAAATGTGTAGGCAAAGCCAAACCCATTTGGGTTGGATTAGAAAGTGCTTTGTTCATTTAGATATTAAACTCCTAAAAATATTTTCTTTTGTGCGACCACTGTTAGAATTTGCAGTAACCATTTGGTCACCTATTCGAAAGGGTAAAATTAATTTATTAGAAAGAGGTAAAGATCGTACAACTCAGTTAATACCAATTACTTAAGAAAATCAACTATGAGAATCACCTAAAAAAACTCTCGGCTTGACTACCTTGACAAAAAGGAGACAAAGAAGAGTCATGATTCAACTTTTTAATTCCTTTAACAGTTTCAATGTTTTAGAAATAATCAAAAAACTAGTTTTCAACAAACTCAAAGGAGAGATCATTGCTTTTAATGTCTAAGAAATAACTAAGGAAGCATGTCGTGAAAACTTTTGAATTAATAGATCAGCCATAACTTGCAGTTACCAGTTTTAAAGCAGGTCTTAATTACTGGCTGAGCAGCAGTCAAGCAAATCAGCTGTCATAGTGTGTTAATACGAAACTATCTGGCTCACACCAGTTACAGAAAGTACTAATACTACTAATACCTTTATAGTTATTTTAATATTTAATTTTAATTGAAGTGCACTTCAATTTCTACTTAGTGGAAACATGTTTTTTATTAATAAAATGGTTTTACTAATTAAAAATTTGTCTTGTTTATGAAAATATTTCTGGTGCTTAAAAGAAATTTTGGACATGCTATATGACATTTATATATATATATATATATATATATATATATATATATATATATATATATATATATATATATATATATATATATATATATATATATATATATATATATATATATATATATATATATATGTATATATATATGTATATATATACATATATATATATATATGTATATATATATATATATATATATATATATATATATATATATATATATATATATATATATATATATATATATATATATGTATATATATGCAGTATTGGACAAAACATTTGCAACCAACATCGAACAATGCTAAAAAGTGTTCCTAATTTTACATGTCTTAAAAACAAAACGAACTATACTACCACAGCAAACAGTTCAGGAGTCTGGAGTCATAGCATGCCATGACATGAGCAATCAGCTGACAGGTGACAGCACACAGCCAGAATTTCGTTGACAAGTGCCATTTTGCAGCGGACAAAACAAGTGCAACTTTTTTAGTTTGTTTTATTTTCTTAAGTCTGGTCCGTGTCAACGTCACGGAAGTTTTATAATAATTAAAGGAAGTATCCAGAAGTTTCCAGAAGCATGCAGTAGCTTCCAGAAGTTTCCAGAAGCATCCAGTAGCATCCAGAAATATCCAGAGACATTCAGAAGCATCCAGATGCATCCAGAAGCTTCCAGAAGCATCAAAAAGAAGCATCTAGAATCTTCCAGAACAGGTTCACACAGGTTCATTTTACTGTATAAGAGACATGTAAATCGACATGTAATTCAGTCAGTATATGGAAGTCTATCAGTCAGTATTAACAAGACAGTTTATCGAAGTGAGTTTTATCAAATTGTTTTTTCGAAGAGCATCAATACAAGAAGTGAAATACAACAAGTGTTTCATTACATCAATACAGTCGACATCAAACCAAGACGTTGTGTTCCACAGAGCATTATTGTATCACCACAAAGTAAATGTAACACAGTAAGCCTTGAGAAGCGTGATTATTTTTATTATTTTTATGACTTCAAGTGCAAAAATGGCTTCCAACAGTCTTGGATTGGAACTAAGAAAGAAAATTATTGGCGATTACGTAAGTGGAATGTCACAAAAAAGTATTTGTGATAAATATCGCTTGAAAAAATGGACCGTATCAAGACTATGTTCCAAATATCGTTCTACGGGGAAGTTGGCAGCTGATAACAAAGGTGGAAGACCGCGTTCCACCACTTCTAGAGAGGATTCTATGATCGTCAGATCCGTCAAGAAGGATCCCTGGATATCATCAGTCGAGATACAAAAGCAATTAGAGCTGCCTGTATCGGACCGAACAATCAGACGACGTGCTGTTGAAGCCGGATTGTTTTCTCGACGCCCTGCAAAGAAACCGCTGATTTCACTAAAAAACCAGAAGAAAAGATTCCTGTTTGCTACATCTCATATTGACTGGAATGTGCAGAAATGGCGAACTGTCCTGTTCAGTGATGAATCGAAGTTCAACATCATTGGGAGCGATGGCATTTGCCGTGTACGTCGACCGGCCGGAAAACGCCTCGATTTACGTTACTGCCATAAGACCGTGAAGCATGATGGAGGCAATGTAATGGTCTGGGGGTGTTTTTCTGCTAACGGTCTAGGTCCAATACATTGAAACGATGGAATAATGGACCGTTTCATGTATAAAAATATCCTGAAAGATGTTATGTTACCTCATGCTGAATGGAATATGCCAATAAAATGGGATTTTCATCAAGACAACAATCCGAAACACACTGCAAAAGTAGTCAAGCAGTGGTTTCAAGACAACCACCTATCGGTGATGGATTGGCCGCCTCAATCTCCGGATCTCAGCCCCATCGAGAACATGTGGGAGATTGTCAACCGCAAAATTAATCGTGAAGGAGTTCGTAATAAGGATCAACTGTTTGAACAAATCCAAAAGGCCTGGGCAGCAATTCCACAAAGTTTTATTGATCACCTGATCGAATCTATGCCACGAAGATGCAAGGCTGTGATCGACAACAAAGGATTCGCCACGAAATATTGATAGCGAAATACAGCTTGGTCAACATTTTGTGGAGTTGCACTTGTTTTGTCCAGAAGAAAATCAACTTTTTTTAATACTTTTGATTAATTTATTAATTTTCGTGTACAAATAATGAACTTTGTGATGAATAAAACTTGAAGAACTTTGTCTCTAAACAGTTACATAGTTATTTCTCTAAATTGAAAAAATGCAGCACTTTTATATAAAGAAACTAAGTTAGCATTATTTGGTTGCACTTGTTTTGTCCGATATTGTATATATATATATATTTATATATATATATATATATATATATATATATATATATATATATATATATATATATATATATTTAGACACACATACACACACACTCACACACACACACACACACACACACACACTTTATATATTAATTTTAATCATATATATATGCTTTTGATCTTCTATCAAATGGTATTTTATGTTAATGCATTTACTTTTTTTTATTGTTAGGCAGAGGAATTTTTTTTCTTCGCTATTTTACTGGCAGTTGTCACTGTGATTTTCGCTATAATGGCATACTTTTACACTTATATTTACTACGGTTCTAGTAGAGAGACTGATCCTAACCTTAATGGTTGTACTGAAGCCACTGAGGCTATATTATCATCCGATAAAGAATTAGAAAAACATGGAACAACTGAAGCCACAGAAGTTACGCCATTAGTTACCGATATAGAATTAAAAAAACATGGAACAACAGAAAAAACTCACATAAATCAATAATCAATAAAATGAATATTTCGAATTTCTTTAAACTTCTTAATTGCAATCTTTTTTTTTTATGGATTATTTTTTTATTTAATTTATATTTCATATATGAATTAGTTTATTTAATTAAATTATTTTTAATTTCTATAGCGTGTAAAAATGACGCCTTGTTTATAAAGAATTATAAAAAGTTTTTCTTTTATTAATTTCTTTTTAACTTATAGGTTAACGGGGCTGAAATTGGAATGATATTCCAAGATTTCCTACCGTATTGCTTTAATATAAATTAATACAGCATATATATATATATATATATATATATATATATATATATATATATATATATATATATATATATATATATATATATATATATATATATATATATATATATATATATATATATATATATATATATATATATAAAATGTATGAATTAAGTGTGAAAAATTCTCCTAACCCTTACCATATTGCTGCTCAACCCAAACTTTTAGCCGTTACAGCAGCACTCTTTTGCATGTTCTCACTTATTCAGTTGATGTATGTACCCTAATCCGATTCCCGCGCTATTTTACCAATGCCCTGTCAAATGTATGTATATATCAGGGGCGGATGTAGCATTTTTTGTTGTTTGAGGTCAAACTCTAAACACTTATATATTTATACTTATGTCTAATGAAGATGCTTGGCAAAAATTGTGATGATTGGAATCTGGGAACAAAAAAGTCCTAAAGTTTTGGCTGCAACTGCCCCCAACGTACGTGAGAGCAACAAGTTAATAGAAAATTTTTTTTGTCTTTTCTCAACTTATTTTATACTCTTTGATAAATTTTAAATTTCATAGACCAATCTTTTAGCGTTTAAAAATTATTTGCCCCCCCCCCTCCCTCAAATTGAAAGGGTTACAATTTTTACGAGGTCGTAATTGAATCGATGTATACAAAAACGTTTTAAGTCATAAAAACTATTTTTAAGTCATACAATTTTAACTATGTATAACACATATATATATCACAAATTTTGATATATTTTTTAACAAATCTAATATTTAAAGCTATCAAATAGCACCCAGATTTTTTTTTTGAATTTATTAAAGTAATAATTTTGGATTTAATAAGTTTTTTCTCGTTCCCCGAAAAAATAGTTTTTATGACTTAGAACGTTTTTGTATACATCGATTCAATTATATGTCATATTTGAAGTGCTAAGAATGCAGGTCATGTTTATAATGCTAAAAGATAATTGTAAGAAGTTTAAAGTTTATTGATGAATATAAATTAAGTTGGGAAAATGTCCATATGTAAATACTGTTTGTCTAAAGTTAATATGCTTTTCTAAAGAAAAGTATATTAACTTTAATTCATTGTTTCATTAACTATGCTAATATTACATGGTACACTACCATCAAAACTTAAAAAAATAGTTTGCAAAAACATGCGTGTAGAATTATTAACGAGAAAAAAAAAGGAGAGCATACGAAACCCTTAATGAGAAATATGAAAATGATGAATGTTTACGAAATAAATTTTTATCAGCACCTAATTTTAATGTATAAATATATTAATAACCTAACTCCAGCTAATTTAATTTGTAAGTTTGAGAAAAATGTAAACGAAAAGTATTTCTTGAGAACAAATCGATCAAATTCCTTTTAAACTGCCACACAGTGATTTAGAAACACTTAAAATTTGGCCAAAATACAGTTTTTTGAGTAGCGCAATTTAAATAATGTTATTAGCTAACTATTTTCTACAGTTTTTTATGATTTTAACGGTATAAAAAAATAAGTACTGAAATAAAAGATTCAAACGCTAATTTATGTTTGAAAGTGACTGAAAACAGCTTTTTTTTATCAATAAAATTTTATCATTTTTAAATCTTGATTTTCTCCTTAAATACAAAACCTTTCAATTTAATTTTCTATATATACAAAGATAATAGAAAACTTTATCTTAAATTATGAAAATATTTGAAATATGTATTTATACACGTTGTAAGAAATGCATTTTAAAACTGCAATTGTAACGAGTTTAAACTGATTTTTATAGTGCTAGGACTTTTTACCTTAGACTTCCTTCGCGAAGCTGATTCTTTTTTTAAAGAGAGTTTGTATCATTCTATAAGAAACTAAAAAAGTTAGCTGCCCCAACTTGCCCCATTTCGAAATAATGTGGTTTTAAAAAGCTCATTTTATAAAAAAATTAGCGACGTAAAAACTAATACGACGTAATATATATATATATATATATATATATATATATATATATATATATATATATATATATATATATATATATATATATATATATTACGTCGTATTAGTTTTTACGTAGATTTTTTAACTCTTTTTAAATATTTTATAATTTGAAATATCAATATTTTATTATATTAAAGGGCTCTATGAAAAAAATGTTTTTAAAATATTGTATTTAAAATTATTACTATTACTTTTAGTATACAAATTTTGTCTTTTTAATTTTATTTAAATTAAAATTTTTTTTTTTCCAATTATGTTAATTTAATCATAAATAATATATCATGAGCAAATAATTATCTAATGAAATGTCAATTACCAACAGTAAACTATCATTTTCAATTGATTATTGAATACAAAGACTAATACGGACTTTTGATCAATTAACATTGAGGAAAACAAAATACTGAAAATTGGGTATTATCCAGGTAGCGCAAACTTTAAAATGAAACTTCTCGCATAGTCGCAAAAAGTTGCAAATAATTTTTTAATTTTTTGAAAATGTACTCTTTTCCACGTTATTCTATAACACTTCGGTCAATACCTTTTGATACCATATTTTTTGAGAGTTCACGGAAGTTGGAAATTGCGGTTTAAACAATTTTTTCGGCTTTCAACATGATGAAAATTGAAATGGAAAAATAAAACTTTTTTGTGAGCATCTTAAGACGTATATGATCTGCAACTTTTTAACATATAAATAAATTAGCAGAAAAACAAACTATTCATGAAACACTGCAAGAAATAGAAAACATATAAATTTTCTAAAAAATTTAAGTTTGGCAACCATTTTTGACAATGGTCACTATTTCAGGGACTGGTATTATTAGAGTAAAAATATTGTGGACTTTTCTTAATCTGAGTATTTGAAAACAGTTTAGGAACAAGGAGTTTATTTTTTTTTAAATCTAAGACTTATCTTTGTATTTTGGCCACTCAAAAACACTTAATGCCAATGATACAATATATAAACTGGATGTCTAACTTCGATTCGAAAAGTGAAGTTGCTTTTGTCTTTTTTTACAAATGGCGGACTATATTTATAAACAAAAAAAATCAGCTTCATTTTTTCGTCCAATAAAATCCCGCAAGTTAGAGATCTAGTTTATATAATATATCTTTGCATAATGCTTTGATTTAACGAAATTAAAACACCACTGCAACCGCTCAAAGTATTGATAATGCGCATGTAAGCGCAAATAAAATATTGATGGTGAGCTCAAGGTAAATCCACACACTCGTTTTAAAGTTCTAGGCGGGACGTAAAAAAACAAAGTTTTAGCTTTTTGTTGAAAACGTAAAATAGATTTGTAAACGTTAAACTTTTTAAAACAATATTTTCAGCTTTTTTTTGTGGTTAACTTTATATCGTTACGTAAAATAGTTAAAAAAAACGTAAAATTTTTTAAAGTTTTGTTACAATGTATAAAAATTTTTTGTGATTAATTTTATATCGTCTTAGCTAAAATAGTGATACCATTGTAACATGTTATTTTCACGGGAATATTAAAAATATCGATCTGTTCGTAAATATCTCTTGATAGAAAAAGAAAATCGGTTTTGAGTTCATCCCCTGATATATTGTCTAAATGAAATACGATATGTTGTCTAAGTTAAATATATGATAAATTTTAAAAGACAAAGTTAAGTTATTAGATTTATTAACATTGTAAAGTAATAACAGCTTTTCATTGTTTATTTTTTTATTGGAAAGAAAAATAAGTAAATCATTACGAACCTCGATTAACTATTTTTTTAAAAATCATTATTTAATGTTCTTTTTAGCATTGTGTGGTTTATCCTCTTTAAGCCAATTGCCATATAGAGGTCACGCACCAAGACCTGCAAAGTCGAGTTCAGCTCACTAAGGAGCATCATAATCCGCTTCACAGACTAAAAATTAATAGATCGAAGGATAATAGAGTGAAAAACAGAACAAGTAGAAGATAGCATAGATTAAGCGGACAGATATTGCACTAGATGTTATAATGCGCAAATTATCAAGTTAACTCGTTATGAACTCTTGTTACGTTTAAAGTTTTAAATGGTTTACGTAATATATAACATAATATATTATATATTACGTAATATATATTACGTAACTCTTGTTACGTTTAAAATTTAAACTGTTTACGTAATGTACATTACGTAAACTTTGCTTTTTTGGTATAGTGGTTTATTCTCCTCCGGCTAATTGCCATACAGAGGCCACATTACCAAGGTCCGCAAAGACGAGTTTAACTCACTAAGGAGTATCATAACCCGCTTCACAGACTAAGAGTATGTAACCTATACAAAAATCTTTTAATCAGTTACGTTTTATAATAATTTTTGTAACAATATTTTACTTAAAACGGCTACAACAACGACAACTCAAAAAACTATAAATTCTACTTCTCGTTGCAGTTGGCATTTTGATTTCTTAAAATTGCTGGTATCATTACTCGTGGGCAGTTAGGCCAGGTGAATTAAAAAAAGAACAATTGCTTTTACTCTGCTTTTACTTTTTTCTGGTGTTTTTTACGTGAATAAAAATTTAGAACATTTGCCTTTTTTTCCGCAAAAGCTTTCACTCATGTTTATGCGAGTAAAAGCGCGTGAGTAAAAAAGCTACATCTAAAAAAACGGCGAGCAATTGGTTTTTTACGAGCATATTAGTTTTTTTTATTTTGACAATTAGACATTCGTTTTGTTGTTTTACTACTTTATTTAACTATTTTTTTAGTTTATATATATATACATAAATATATATATATATATATATATATATATATATATATATATATATATATATATATATATATATATATATATATATACATATATAAATATATATACATATATATATATATATACATATATATATATATATATATATATATATACAAGGTCAACGATCAATAAAAAACAAAAATAATTCTAATCATTAAAACAATATTGTATTTGTATTTACAGTTTGTAATTAATTTTCTTTTTTTTAAATCTTACTATTAGACAAAATATTTTTTAAATTAGATTTTTCAGAGTTTATACATCGAGGCAACTTTTATTGCTCAATTGTATCGCACATATATTACTGCGCTGAATGTTTGCAATAATTGATGGTTCTTTAGTCCAATAGATTTTCAAACAAGTAACAGCTTTCTGGTAATTACCAACTTTTTTGATATCTACTTCAGGATCACTAAAATCATTTTCATTAAAAGTATGCTTCCCAAACCATACTTTGTGCCAGTTACCACTAAAAAAATTACAAACTAATTCAAGTTGTTCTCTAGATGAGTTAACAAGAAAACAACATTAAATTGCATAAATTGCAATTTATGCAATTTAATGTTGTTTTCAAGAATGAATTTAGTAAAAGAATAGTGTAAGCCAGATGAGGTAGACTTTTCAGGACATACTGAATTACAGAATCAATGACCAACTTCAAAACTCTGTTTAGAACATAATGTTGATTAATACAATATCTTTAACTAAAAATTTGCACATCGCAACAACTTTTCTTGATGATAACTTTCTTGCTGGTGATAATTTCAAAATTGATAAAGTTGTGCACCTCCTCTTTCTTGAGTTAGTATCGGGTATTGGTGTGTCAAACTATTCATCCCCACTAGTCTCAATAACCATAGTATCAGAACCAATATTAATATCAGTATCTTCTGGATGGATGAGTTTTTGTTGGGTCAACTACTTTATTAGAACAATAGCCTCTTATTTCTTGTGTTTCTGTCTGTATATTGTAAAAAAATTTGTTTTTACTTGTTAACCACGCACCTTTCAAATCAGTAATATCAAACAATTAAAAGAGTTAAAAGTAAAAGTAGTGTGGACTGATTTTTTTGGTTTTGGTAAATATTTATCATAATCTGTTATTAGATTTTTTACTTTACGATGAACGGATTGCATTGATAAAGTAGGAAATGAAAATTTTTGCCACAATTCTCTCAGTTTAAAGCAAGTTATTTTGATTCAACTTAACTTTGACTTTTCTAAACACACAATTGATTTGAATTTTCTAATCACTATAGCTTTAGATGACATTTTTTTAAAACTGTTTAAATTGTCCATACTGACTACACGTTTTCTAGTAACATTGTGAAATCTATTTTTTTCTAAATTTCTATTCTTTTCTTAGTTCAATTTTTCTTGTTTTTGTTAACTAAATTCTTTGATTGCTTATATGACATTCTAATAAATAAAGTTGTTACTGAAATTATTCCATTATATTAAAAAAAGGTTATATTACAAATATACTATGATTTATCACTATTTATCAATCTTTTCAGAGATGATTTTTAGTGTGTATTTATTCTGTTTTGTGATTTATTTGATATATATAATATACCCAACCAATATAACATATTATCTTTTTAAACAGCTTAACATTAATGTATAATTGCTGTGGTGGGTGACTTTTAAAAAAAAATAAATCAAATAACAGATATATTCATAATATACATAAGTACTCATCCACTAATGCTATAGTGTTTCTTAAATTCTATAAAAAGTATTAAAAGTCAACACCCTAACATATAAACACACACACACACCCACACACACACACACACACACACACACACACACACACACACACACACACACACACACACACATATATATATATATATATAAATATATATATATATATAAATATATATATATATATATATAAATATATATATATATATATATATATATATTTATATTTATATATATATATATATATATATATATATATATATATATATATATATATATATATATATACATATATATATATTAGTATATACATATATGCGTGCGTGTGTACTGTGCCGGCCTTAGCCTTCTTGCCGTCCTCGTGCAAAATTTTTTCTGCCGTCCCTGACACTTTATAAACTTGCTGGTAAATTAGACGGAAAATAATGACAAATTGAATTCAAAACTAATACTTTGCAATGAAATCCTACATACAAACAAACGTTTTTTGTTTATGTTTTACGCAAAATACATTTAATTTTTTAAATTGCTCTTTTGGACCTTTTTATCACCAAAATCTTTAATTAGCGTAGAAAAATTAGGAATTTTAGCAATATCACCTTCAATTGGTAGAGTTCCTAAATTTAAATATCTATCATGCGACATTGTTGACCGCAAGTAGGTTTTATTTTGAAAAAGCTTCTTTCTCTACTCGCGACAATGACAAGCATTGTTAGCGAAATTCGCATTGCAAACTATGTGTTTGGATGTAAACCTTGCATTATATGCTGTTTTATAAAGTTTAAAACAATAATAGGAGTAATTTTATCCTTGACCATTTCAGAAAAAAAGTTTAATGCTCATTGCTCATTGCTCATTTCAAATTGTTTAATGCTCATGTTCAATGCTCATCAGTTGATTGCAAAGGAGAATACCATTAATGTCCGATTTTAGATTTACGGTAAGTTTTCTTCGAAGAGCTAAACATGATTTTAGAATTTCTTTTTTTTTTTGTGCAAACTATCGACATTATACAAAAGACCCAATCCAGTGGGCATGCGTTGTCCGTCGGACGTCTGGACGTCTACTGGACGACGCGTGCCCACTGGGGAAACTTCTGAATAATTCTCTAATTGTATAATTCTTTCTCTCATTGAAATTAGAGTTGTGTCTAAAAGATGATTAAAGAAATCGATTTCTAATTTTTTTCGGGAGAAAATAAATAAATCCTATCTTGGGATTATTCGTCAAAATGGCGTTTCACTCATGTTATTCATTTAGGTGGTATAAAAACAGGCTCTATTTGAAAATTCTACGGCCAAATCCTTTGCTTCTATAATTGCATTTTTAAAACCACATTTTTTGTAGTTTTCTAAAACTGAACAACAGCTTTCACTAATTTTGCACATTTAGTGATGTCCATGTCTTTCTTTTAAAGAGTTTTACTAACAATATTAACTTAAAAAAGAACGTCATATAAGACAATTAAAATGACAAGCTAAAATCTTTCAATTGCTCTGCTAGAGTTATCGCTTTATGTGCAGTTTCAGGATTAGGGGAGACCGGGGTTAGTCGGAACACAGGGTTAGTTGAAACATTGAACTTTTGCGCCGACTAACAAGCAGTTTATAATTACAAACAAGAAACGAAGGTTTCAAGAACTAAAATACATACTATTTTGTTGTTGGATAAAATAAATTGCGAAAATTAAGTTGCTGCTCAAGACTTTAGAGAATTGTACACATGAAAGTTTTTTTTTGTGATTTTTGTATTATTAATTGTAATCTTGTATTCTAAAAGATAATAAAATAGTTTGATAATATCTAAGTAGTATTTTTTATGTTTTTTTTTTTAATGTGCTTTTTATAGGGTTTTGTGCATGGCATACCTTTATTAAATCGTTTAAGAATGCACTAGTTAAATGGGGGTTTGTTGGAACGTTGTGATTGGGACATTTTTGTTTTAAGGCATCAATTATATTCCTTCTATTATCGCTCATAAATTATTTTTGTTATTTTATAATTATCCATACTGGCATACTAAATAAGTGTTTAAATCAAGGATCTTTATTATTTAGCTTGTGTTTTCATTCATTTAAATCTTGCTACCGCACGTCGTTGAAAGCGGTTTGTTCTTTATTATTTTGAACACAAGCCATTGGTTGCCGTTTGTGACGGCTTTATAATATCAATTGAATTCTTAAAAACAATGGTTTTCAACTCTTTGCAAATCTATGTTTAAAATGTTGTGCGTTTAAAACTTAAACATTTTAAAAGTTCTTATATTTAGTTTTTGAAAGAGGTTTGTTGTTTAAATTGAAACTATTTTTTCAATATACGATTCTAATGTTTCTTGAAAACTATTTACGGTCACGACTATTAGAAATTTTGTAAAACTGCAGTAGTGAAAGAGTTATCGGCATTAATAAATTATTTTTAGATTGCGTTATTATAAACGAAAGGCACCAGCAAAAGGTATGGCAACAAGCAATACGATGCTTGCTGTTGTCAAAGGAGTAGTTGAAAATGGAGAGAAACGCCGAGGAGTTGCAGCAGTCTATGACATTTCTCACTTGACACTTAGAAGATACTGCATTAAAGTCAAAGCGATGCCAAGCACTCCAACCAGTTTAATTGTGGGGTACCACAACAACAGGAATATTTTTACTATGAAAAAAAAGAATGCGCTTACGAGGTACATATTAGAAGCTTTACGGGTATACTATGGCCTCACTCAGAGAGCAGAAGTGCAAAAGCTTGTTTACAATTACGCGAAAAAAACTTCACCGCTGAGTTGTGCCACCAGCTTTAACAGATAGGGGAGACCAGGGCTAGTTGGCCGCAGGGGTAAGTTGACGAATTGCATTTATCTTCAGAGCCTTTCATCAGAAAGGGACAAAAATGATACAGAACCTTCCTAATTGACCATTTCATCATTCACTATAGTATTGTCAGGATTCGCGCATGCGCATGGGAGATATTAAAATTTATGTGTTTTTTGAACAAAAACGTAACTTTTGGAACTTCGCTTCCTTTTTACTTTACAAAGATAATAGTCGGTCGTATGAAAAAAAAATTGTTTTAAAAGTTCCAGTCACAATTGGTTTACTATATCCAGTCAGAATTTTTTTCAAAGTTGCCGTTTTTCAAGATCTATAGACTGTTTATTGAAATAAAGGCTTTCAGGGTAAGTTGATAAAATTTTCACGGGGTAAGTTGGCTCATAGCATTTACTATGGAAAAAAATACATGTTTTTATAAAATTATTTTTTCCTTTTTCTTTTTGATTTTTAACAATATTGAAAAAACTTACTCTTACAAAAAAATTAAAAAAATATTTTTTTAATTTTTTTTTTCACAGATAAAAAGTGGGATACTGTTTTGGCTGTTATCCGTACTAATATTTGGTACCAGCTAAAACTAATATTAAATTTTTGGATTAATTTTGTTGCCAAATTAAATAGTAAAAAAATTTCTAATAATTTTGCACTTAATAATACATTATTATTCATTTTTATAGCTTGCGCCAACTTACACCGTGGTGGGGTAAGTTGGCGCAATTTTTTTTTTTTTTTGAGGGCCCGTGAAGGCCCCAAGAATAGTTTTTGTAAATGAATGCAAATTTTATCAGTTATCCAAATTTATACTCTTTGAGACTACACTTTAATTTCAAAACACTTTTTTTCAAAAAAATGTGCTGTTTGGGCTAAAGAGCTCATAGAGTAAAAACCGAGCCAACTAACCCCGGTCTCCTCTATAATGTGAATTTATTTTTCGACAATCTGTAACTGTAAATTTATTTTTTTGATAAACTGTACAAAGGCCACAAAAGATTGTTGCTGGAAAGGGAGTGAAGCAAATTGGAGCTGTCACATCGGCCGAGGGAGGAAAAATAGTGATAGTGGGTTGTGCTGTGAGCTTCAGGGAATACTACTCCACCAATGCTTATTTTTCCTAGAATAAAGTTTTGTGACCATTTTGTTTGTGATGATCCAACAGGATGCATCGGAACTGCGAATCCATCCGGATGGATGAATAGACAAAGTTTTTTGCTGTTCCTGAAGCACTTTTTGACCAACGTACGATGCACTCCACAGCGACCAGCTTTATTGCTACCTGACAATTATGAATTGCACATTAACCTAGAAGTGTTGGATTTTGCGAAGGCCAATGGAGTTGTTGTGTTGTCTTTTCTGCCTCACTGCTCACACAAGCTGCGGCTATTTGACAGATTTGTATACTTTCCTTTTAAAAAATTCTTAAACACTGCGTGTGACACATGGATGAATGCAAATAAAGGCAAAACAATGACTATTTATGACATTCTAAGCTGTGTACGCTATGCATTTCCTCTGGCAACGATAATGAAAAACGTATTTGCAGGGTTTAAAGTCAGCGAAATCAGTCCAGTCGATCGCGAAGGTTTTTTCGAATGTCGAAATATGCCTTCAAATGTTACAGACCGCCTAGATCCAGCAGTGACTATGCTATAGCTTGAAGTTCCTGCTTTAGCTACTATCAGTCAAGAACTTCCTAGCTTGGCTACTGGTAATAATAATAATAATAATAACAATATTTGTGATTTTTAATATAAATTTTGATTGTGATATATTTATTCAGATGTAAAACCAAATTTTATTCAGATGTAAAACCAGATAATATTGAGCATATCGGATCATTAACTCAAGGACTTCTCAAAACTCCACCAGCAGATTTAGCAAAAACCCCACATAAAATTTTTGAAAAATTTAAAAGCGTTCGGTCAATATTAGACGTTTCGACACCACAAGTTTCAAAAAAAATTGGCCCCAAAAAAGGAAGGACTCGCAGATACAACGGAGAAAGACGAGATTGCCAGAAAAAAAGTAGCAAAAGAAAAGAAGTTACAGACAAAAACTGCAAAGAAAGTGCCAGAAAAAAAAATACGCACAAAAATTACACCAAAAAAAGCCTATTCTGTAAAAGATAAGGTTATTATAAGAAAACGCGAGACAAAAAACCTAAAAACTGTAAAAAGTCTTTATTAATTAATAATAGCGACCAAATAATAGCGAGCAAGAAGCAGCATGCATATACTGCCGAGAACTATTTGGTGAGTCCAATCCGAGAAAAAGGCGGATATGTACATACAATATACTTGTGTTATATTAAAGTTCATTTTTTATTGTTAAACATGCCGTATTTTAAACTTTCGTATTATGTTTCAACTAAACTCATTGTCTGTTTTGATTAGCCCTAATGGCAATGTTTGTTGGAACATTTTTTTACAGCTCTCTAAAATTTTCCATTGGCTCACTGAAGCTGAGTATAGAATGAACAATCTCTGGAGAATACCGAATAAAGTTTTAGATTTTACTGAAGATTATGCAGAGTCACTTATTACCAAATTTAAAACTATGGCTGCTGCAGGGAACATACAATGCTAAAGGGTTAAGATTTAAAACCCTTTTTTGTAACCCATTAATCTTTTTTTTCATATTTTATCCATTATCGTCCCCTTGACCTCTGCAGTTAAAGATTTCAAGTCCATGCTTAGTTAGCAACTCGAAAACTTTAGTAAGTCATGAGCCTATAGAATCAGAAACAGAAAAGAATCCTAAAAAGTACTCTTTAATTTCCACTCTAATGTCTAATGAAAGGTCAACAATTCAAATTATAAGAGAAAGTTGTTCTTTTCTAAAAACATCAGGTGTACAATCAGCAATGATTGATTAGAAAATGGCATTCAAGACTCGGTTTACTATTTCATCATTAACCTTTTGAGACATTATATCTGTTAACTCATTTTAAATATTTTTCCCGCAGTAATGATCTGAAGTGCCACCTTTTATTGCAAGTGCTAAATGTTTTTGCATCACAGGATCAAATTTTGCAAGCATCTGTATTAGTCCTAAGAATTTGCCGTTTTGAAGTGTAAACAGTTTAACTGAACTCCCTCGAAAAGCCATACTGTTTTCAGTTTTGTAAAGAGTCTTTTTCTGTAATTTTAAGTTCTTCATTATCTATAGTTTTTCCAGCTTTTAATCTTATTTCAATTTTCACCCACTGTTGATAACATTTTATATGGGAGACGCTATTTTCATGATTTTCCAATGTTTTAGTTAAATGTCTCCATTTATTGGACTCATCAGAGACTAAGTTTAACTTCGAATTATTATCAAAAAGTAGACCGCAAAAACAAAATATTGAGTTTATAGAATCTGAATAAGCCAACCATCTACGGCAAAAGGTTACTCCATTTGCAAGTTTCTAAACTTTGAGAGCAAAACCTGATGGGCTTACGAAAGAGACTTTCCCTGTACAATAGGAGCTATTAATTGCTCTTATGTATGAATTAATAAACCCTATGGTAAATTTTTTGATGAATTTATTAATTTAAAAGTTTGCTTAAATCAATTTACAAGTTAGTAAAATATACATATAGTTAGTAAAAAAAAAAAATATATATTTTATGTCGATACAGAAAGATATCTACTTATACCATAGCAATAATAAATTAGTAAAAACACTTATCTAATTTTTAGTCGTCTTCAACAGCACGTTTCACCATCAGTAGATTCATCAGGATGATGATAAACCTACTGATGATAAAACATGCTGTTGATGGAACTTTTGATAAGTAAATCAAAAGTAGTATTTCCACTGCTGTAATGAAATGTTATTGTTGTGTTTTAATTTTATAGGTAAAAATTAAACCAGAGATGATTGCTACCTGTTTTGATGATTGCTACCTGTTTTGATGATTGCTACCACTGCATGTTTTATACTGCACACTATTTCACAATAAACTATCCAGATTTAGAAGATGTCGGATTTCAAGAAGAACACAACAAAAAAGAAAATGTTCCTGTAAATAAAGAAGGGAACAAACAGCAAATTTGTTTACTTCGTCAGCAGCGTTGAAGTGAAACTGCATTGGCAATATGAAATTAAAATTGGGAGTTACTATATAACTAACATTTTTATCTTTTATATTGTCAACTTTGTAAAATTGAATTTTAAAATTCAAAAGCAGTCTTTTTATTTGTAAAAAATTGAAAACAACATTCATAGTTTTATATTTCACAATATTGTTTATAATAATAAAAATATATTTTTAAAGTTTTTTAAGAAAAATAAATTATTTAAATAATTTTTTTAAAAAAAGCGGTAAATACACGAAAATATCTCAAGTGTCAGTTATAATATGTTTATGACTTGATAACTTACTTGACAATTTTTTTGTCGTAAATGTTCATTATTAGAATATTATTCAAATATACATTAGTTGATAATACATTTATACTATGCTATAAACTATAGAAATATTCTTAAACAAATTATAACTGACATTTAAGAAATAGAATAAAAATCAACTTGAAACATAAAGGAGTTTTAAAATATTTTACAGGTACTGTTAAATGTACAAAAATACTTCTATTAGTTTAAATAATTCATCCTTCTTTTATTACTCCTCATAACGTTTTCAAACGTGACGATGTAATACATGGTAAAAAAAACTGACATATTTGAATTTAAAACTTTTGTACATTTAACAGTAACCAAAATTTATTTCAAGATGTCACTACTTTATGCTTTATTTTCATCAACATTGATCTCTTCTTCGTTAAATAAATGGTGGGGAATAGAATTTTTTAACTTTAAGCACTTTAACCTATAAAATTTTAGCTGCTCCAGCATGGCCACACGCTGAAGCTCTGTATTGCTCCATTTTATAGTCTCTTCAGTTTCAACAGGTAGTTTCAATCCTTTTGATATTGGTCTTGATGCTTAAGAAGAAGTGTTCCCTTAAAAATAAATAAATTTGAGTAGATTAAAATTTCTCAACTATTAAGAGTTTTACATAAAATATAAAAAAAAAAAAATTGTAGTGGAAAAAGGTGTATTGCAAATATACTATACGAAGAATAAAAAACCACATTAACAACTTAATGCAACTACTTTTAACTTTACCAGAAGACTCAACTGATGGTGAAAATGAAAATATTGTGTGACATTTTGATGAGTTGTTGAATATAGAATTATTTGTTTCAGCAATACTTGCACTATATACATATATATATATATATATATATATATATATATATATATATATATATATATATATATATATATATATATATATATATATATATATATATATATATATATAAATCACAATTAATATAAATTATTTAACAAAAGGTTTACAACAAAGAAAATGGTAACTGATATGTGAAAAATGATATTTTATAATGGTTTAACTGTTTGATTATATATGGAATTTTCTATTCAATGAACAAACTTTCCTTAACCTTTAGCTTAAATTTATTGGAGGCAGAATCCAATATTGAGAAACAGTCGTTATTACAATTAATAAAAAAATTATTATTTACTTATTACGTTTGTATATGTGTGAGTTTTTGACTCTCCTGTAGTGTTCAATTCATTTGTGTTTTGAGGTGGCAAGAAGTTTTGCCTATTTAACAGAAATTACATTATGCGCATGCAAATTTATAAACAACGGATGATTTGATCTCTACAAGATGACAATCTTTCGATGAAAACTTATTTGAAGTTTTAAAGGAGGTAAACCTATAAACTTTAATTAAATTAAAGTTTATAGGTTTACAATGTTTTTAATGATAGAGTTTAAACTCTTTTTGGTTTGTTCAGATATATTACCAACATAAGGAAGTGTAAAGTAGTTTTTCATGATTTCTTGGTTTTTAAATTCGTGTTTATTAATAGAAATAGTTTTTTTTGATAAGATAAGAATTATAAACTTTGTTTATAAGCCAAGTTGGATACATGTTGCCTTTGAAAATGTAAAAATGATTTTTAAATTCATAATAAAAACCAAGCTTAGGATTATTAACTTTAGAAGTTCTATCAGGGCGTTTAATTAAATTTACCTTGTTTGAAAAAAAGGAAGAAACTACAAAAGGAAGTATGATGACCTGAATTCGTTTCTTTATAAAAAATTAGGGAGGTACATACGGAACTATTTACTTTATTTATAATATTGTCCAAGAAAGAGATATTAGATTCCTTTTCCTTTCCATTGTAAAACTTATTAAATT
>NC_088925.1:59962500-59972500 GCF_038396675.1 Hydra vulgaris
TGATATGCTTTTTAAATATAATATTTTACCAGTTACAAATAAACCAACAAAGGTAACAAAAAGCTCTGCATCTGCAATCGATAATATTTTTACTACTAATTATATAGAAACATCATTTGAGACAGATATTTTTAAAACTGACATTAGTGATCACTTCCCAATATACATTAAAATAAATCTTTTAAATGTCACATCCAAAGGGGATTCTAATATTATAACTCTAAAAAAACGCAACTTACCAACAATTAATAAGAATAATCTTTCTAATAAAGACGTGGAATCAGGTTTTTAAATGTGATTATACAGATAAAACTTTTGATATTTTTCTACAAACATTTCTTGATATATATAACAAAACGTGCCCATATGAATTAAATAAATTAAAACAAAAAACAATACTAAATCCTTGAATGAATAAAACTCTAATAAAATGTTCAAAAAATAAACAAAAACTTTACAATAAATTTTTGAAAAACAGAAGTGAAGATAATGAAAAAATATACAAAAAATATAAACGGTTTTACGAAAATCTTCTCATGAAAGCTAAAAAAAACTATTATAGTGAAGAACTTACAAAAAACAAATTCGATGTAAAAAAAACATGGGGTGTAATTAATAATATAATGGGAAGAAACAAAATAACTACGGCTTTACTGCCTCAAAGAATAAGTATCAATAAAACTGTTATTTATTGTCCTTTAAAAGTCTCGAATGAGTTAAATAAATACTTTACAAACATTGGCCCGAACCTTGCTAAAAAAATTATAACCACACCCAACTCATTTCAATTATATCTTAAATCGTTAAATGACGTAATACTTCACGATAGTGACTTTTCTCTTAAAGAATATGAAACAGCCTTTTCTTTTCTTAAAAAAAATAAATCACCTGACTTTGATGACGTTTCTAGTAATACAGTTATTATAAACAAAAATTACATTTCCAGACCTTTGATCCATATTATAAAACTTTCAATTAATGAAGGTATTTTCACTGAAGCACTAAAGTTGGCAAAAGTATGCCCAATTTACAAAAACAATGATCAATCAGAAATCTCTAATTATAGACGTGTATCAGAACTTTCTGTATTTTCCAAAATATTCGAACGTGTAATCTATAAAAGAATTTATAACCATTTTAATAAAAATAATTTATTTTACACAAAACAGTTTGGTTTTCGAAAAACCCATTCAACTGAACACGCAATAATTGAAATAGTAGACCAAATTACTAAAGGATTCGAAAACAATAACTTTACTCTAGGATTATTTATTGACCTATCAAAAGCATTTGATACGGTTGATCACCTCATTCTTTTAGAAAAAATTAATAATTTAGCGTAGGAATCATTGTTTATTTTTTGAATATCTATGTTGAAATCACCAATTAAGTAAATGATTTTTAATGACTTTTGGCAATATATAATTTTAGTGTTTTTCAAATGCTTCAAAATTACCATTAGGTGGTCTGGTCTTCAAAATTACCATTAGGTGGTCTGTAAAGAGAAGTTATAAAAATATTTTTAGTTTTCTGATTAAGAATTTCAATTGTTAACGAAAAATTGAAATTCGTAATCAATTGTTAACGACTCACAATTAGAGTAATTGACACTGAGGGTTAGTAATTTTTATAATAAAAGTAAAAGAATTAAGAATAAAAATACATTCGCCCCCGCCAATGCCGTTTTTCCTGAGATGGTGCATTAAATTATAATTGGTAGAAAAAATTAAAACTTAACTCATCGCCATTTTGACACCAAATTTCTGTTACACAGATTACACAAAAATTGTAGTTTTAGTTTTTTATCGCTAGTTTTCAGGATATTTTTACTCATACTCCTGATGTCCAAATTTTATAATAAAAAATTGAATAATGAAGAGTTTAAACAACTTGAGGTATCACTTATATTAAAATAAACAGTATCTATTGAAAAGTTATTAAAATAATTCACGTCAGGGTCAAAGTCATTTGTTAAAAGTATCGTGTTTTCTCTAGTAGATATATCAAGAACATTCAAAATATTATTATTTCCGCCAATTAAAAAAAATGCATATATATTTCTTTAAATTTTCATTTAAAATACATATAACTTTTTAATTTTGATTTGATTTATTATTACTAAATTTAAGTAAAGAGTTTTTTGAAGTAATAATTTTATCTAAGATAAACATTTTCACCATTGGGTCGCCTTTTCTTCACACCGCCAAAAACTTTTTTCTTTATATCCACAGTTTCACGGAAAAAGTCTTCGTTCACACACACGTTAGTTCCTATAAGCTAATATGATTCTTCCAGTATTTTTGTCTTGTCTTTATATCTCAGAAAATTAATAACAAATGTTCTGGAACGTTCATTTTTTTTTAAATCCTGTTTGATGAGCCTGTTTGATAGTTTGAGAAATTGCTATTCCAGTTAATCATTCCAGCTTTCTTTTTCAGTTTCCAAGAACCCATCAATTTTCAGATTTTTTCTTCTGGATCTATATTCAGATATTCTTTGTTTTTCCTTGATATTTTCACTAAATGATGTTTCTTTGATTTTCACTAAATGATGTTTCTTGATGTTTCGTTGATTTTCACTACATAATGTTTCTTGATTTTTAGTTTTCAGGTCGTTGATTTTGGCAATTTTTTTTTATCGAGAAGCTCCTCGCGGATTTTCAAGAAATTCTAAAAGCAAGAGATCCGTGGTTTAACGTCATATCAGAACAAGTTGTTTAGCATTAGTAAGAAAGAAAGCATGATCTTCCTTTTAAATTTTCTTCCTCAGTGTGACCTTTTGGGGCACCTAAAATAAAAAAATAAATTAAAAAATAAAAAAAAATAAAAATGAATAAAAGCGTTGTTTTGCATGTATAGCCATTTTAAACAAAAAATGTGGTCTTTGGAAACATATGCAACTTTTTTTATAACTAATAAGAAAGTAATATATCAATAATTAATGGCATATTTTTTACCCTTCGGATCAGAACTATTTTTTTTAATGTTTCCAAAGACCGCATTTTTTGTTTAATGTTTTTTTTAATGTTTTATTTCGTAATAATTTTGCTACATAAATAAAGGCTGCATTAAGAGATATAGAATTGAGAGTTTTTTTTTCGGAGTACGATCAAGTTACTGAATGCTCTTGTGTTAAACTTATTGGTAATTGAATGAAAGAAGTTTTCTGTAAATCAGGAAGGAACTAATCCCATTTATTTTAGCATAAATCGTATAAAGAGATTAATTTGATAAATGTTTAGCGCTTTCATTTCTTTTAATAGAGGTTTAACATGTTTAATAGAAGCATATTTTTGCCGTCGATAAAGGGACATTAATTTTGACTTTTGTGTACTTCCTCAAGCAATGTTAGCGTATGTAAGATGACTATGTTTAAACGTAAAGATAAAAATATTTTTATCACGTAAAAAATTTTTGAGTTTTTTTGGTGATAAAAATGGTCTAGCATTGAAAAGTAAATCAAAATTTTAGATATTAGACTGCTGATGGCCTTTATGTGGGCTGTCCATGAAACATTTTTGTCCATAACTACTCGAAGAAATATAATTGCTATGGCCTTTCAATATTGTTGTAATCAATATTTAGAGAGGAAAGATTCAATGGACGTGCTTTTTTTTGTTGCTTTGAGTGAAACAAAGTACATTTTGGTATTCGTAATTTAATGATAAATTATTAGCACTGAACCATGTTTCAAGCTTGTTGAAGCTCAAGGTTGACTATATCAAAAAGGTCATCGATAAAAGAAGATGAATAAAACAGATTTTAATCATCTGAAAACATTACGCAATCAAGATTTGTGAAGGCTTA
Source organism: Hydra vulgaris (assembly GCF_038396675.1). NCBI lineage: Eukaryota > Metazoa > Cnidaria > Hydrozoa > Anthoathecata > Hydridae > Hydra > Hydra vulgaris. The sequence goes on from NC_088925.1 coordinate 59,966,307, forward strand.
AGGAAGGTCATTAATGTATATAATGAATAAAAGGGGGCAAGAATTGATCCCTGTGGAACACCACATTTTATTTTTAATAGCTTTGAATTAGAAATGTCGTCGAGTATGACACATTGTTGCCTATTATTTAAATAACTGGTAAACCATTTAATAGTTTTGTTTTTTATGCCATATTTTACATTTTTTCAATCACAATTTTATGGTTGTCCGTATAGAAAGCTTTTGTAAGATCAATAAAGACTTCCAATACAAACTGTGGAAAAATGCAACTTTTTTAGATGTTTTTCTTTTGAGCTTGTGTAAAACATATTTCCAGCTTTTATTTATCTCAATTACGATGTAATTTGCAAGTTGACAAGAAAGTGAACGGGTGTGTTTATTCTGCGTGGTTATTTTGAACTTTTTCGATAGCATTTATTAAATTTATCTTATTTTTTTTTTTTAATTAAAGTAATGCATCGTGGATAAATTATCAAACGATAATTTATTCACAAACAAATAATTCAATTAAGCTTGTTCGGGAAATTTTCAACGAAATGTTTATTAATTAACAAAATGATATTTGAAACTAATAAGCGGGAATCTGAAATTAACAAACGACAGAATTGATGGTTTGCTAACAGAAATAATTACTGTAAAAGAATTGTGTGCGACACTCCGAAAAGAAAACAATTAATTAAAGAGGAACAAAGAACTTAGGTTAAAAAATGTGCAAAAAGATAGAAAAGAAAGTCTGAACTTTACACAAAACATGCAAAACAAAAACAAATTCGAATTAAAAAAAAAAATCAAATACAAATCAGAGAGTAGAGATACGGAAGATAACTAACCCAGCCGGCAAATAATGTTGAAATAACGTTGAACTTACGTTGAAACCTAACGTTGAATTTACGTTGATTTAACGTTTAGAATGAAAGTTTTTTTCAACGTTGATTTATCAATGTTAAATCAACGTTAGGTTCAAATATTACATCAACGTTGATTCGGCGCAAAAAAACGTTACAATAACGTTGAATTTACGTTATTAAAACAACGTTAAGAACGTGACAGTTTTTTTAACGTTGATTTAACAACGTAAAACCAGCTGTTAAAAAACGTTTTGTAATCACAGAAACCGTTGATAATAACTGAGATCACCATCAAAACGTAGTATGCATGTCCAATAGTGCTTTTGCACTTCTCTATTGCATTATTAAGGCATATTATGGATCTAAAATCTACTCATAGTCTTAGACTATTTAGAACTTTTTCAGTTTAGTTTAGTTAAAATAGCATTATTAAAGCAAGAGATAAAAGTTGTTTTATTGAAAAATATATTTAGATATTACATACATTTACTTATAATTTAATAAGTTCTACAAATAATTGAATATAATCTACATATAATTGAATAAAATCTACACAAATTTCTTCTCTTTTCCATCACCTTTTTAAAATGGAGCGTATTTTAGAAAATCAAACAATATTCCATTTACCGAGGTTTCTTTTGCTTAATAATACAATAGAAGAAGCTCACAAAAAAAAAGTCCTCAATATTTGCAATTAGCCAACTATAGTTCAAAACTTGATAAAGGTGTCAACTTAAATGCTTATATGAAAGCTTTGGGGGTGGTGGGACAACCCCCGGCACCCCCGTTCGGGACGGCCCTGCTGTTAGATGATTATTAATAATTTTTTCAAATATTTAATTCAAATGAAACAACCTTTTTTCAAAATAAATTAATAATCAAAATATTAAATTTTTATAACATTGAAAAGTAAATATTGGGGTAACCACATAAGATTTTAGAGGAGATTTTGCTCATAAAATGGAGGATTTTTTTTGTTTTAATTTAGGTTTAAAGTCCATGTTTTTACACTTATGGGGCTTGGACAGAGGTCAATAATGTCATTTTTCATGTTAAATAGCATGCATTTGCTGAAGCAATTTTTATTAATCCCTTGCACTTTCAGGGGTATATGAATATATTTATATATATATATATATATATATATATATATATATATATGTATATATATATATATATATATATATATATATATATATATATATATATATATATATATACATATATATATATATATATATATATATATATATATATATATAAATAAATATATATATATAAATATATATATATACATACATATATATATATATATATATATATATATATATATATATATATATATATATATATATATATATATATATATATATATATATATATATATATATATATATATATTAGTAAAAAATCACTTAACAAAATTTTTTTTTCATTTTACACTGAGTTTCATTATTTTCATAAAAACTTATCAGAAATGATGAGTCTTTATTGATGACACACAATGAAAAATGAAAAAAATTTTTTGTCAAGTGATTTTCTACTAATACATAATTGCTCTGTTCTTTTATGAACATTGAGCACTCTATTTTGTAGAATACATTTAAAAGTTGTTTATATATATATATATATATATATATATATATATATATATATATATATATATATATATATATATATATACATATATATATATATATATATATATATATATATATATATATATATATATATATATATATATATATGTATATAATATATATATATAAATATTATTATATATATATATATAAATATATATATATTAGTATTAGTATTAGTATTAGTTTCTGCTGTGACTGGTATTGCTACCAGTGAGTGTGATTTTATACACACTTTGACAGCTGAGTCTCGTGATAGTTTGACTCCCAACGATCAAGTCTTGCTTTAAATGAATTTATTGAAGTAGCTTTGACAACAGTTTCTGGCAGTGCATTCCAGTAATTTGCAGCTCGATTAAGTAAAATGTTTTCTCTGTATTTATGTTTCGAAAAGTCTTTTGAATATTTTAGGATATGGCCACGAGTACAATTTGGTTTAAACGAATGATTTTCTGTTAATTCAATTTTGTCGGAACCATTGAAAATTTTATACAGTTGTATTATGTCCCCTCGTTGTCTTCTTTTAAAAAGTGAGGGCATTCTAAGACAAGCTAGTCGATCTTCATAGCATAATTTACTGATTTGAGGTATTAATTTAGTGGCACGACGTTGTACTTTTTCTAAAATGACAATATCTTGTTTTTGATAAGGAGCCCATACGGGTACAGCAAACTCAAGAAGTGGTCGGATGAAAGAAAGATATAGAGATTTTAGCAGCTCTGCATCAAATTGAATAAACGATTTCTTTATAATGCCCAGCATGCAATTTGCTTTGCTTGCACTCGATAATACCTAATTTTTCCATTTCAAGTTATCTGAAAAAATCACTCCTAGGTCTCTTTCAGAATCCGATGTATTGAGTTGACAACTATTTATATAAAATGGATATCGTTTATTTTTAAAGCCATAGTGCATAATTAAACACTTTTCAATATTAAAATTAAGTAACCAGTCTTGTGTCCAAGCATATGCAGAGTTCAAATCGCATTGTAGTTTATTATTTAACTCATCAGAATAACTAATTGACATGATTTTGGTGTCATCAGCATACAATTTTGAAGTATTTATTAGAGACTCAGGAAGATCATTTATATAGAGTATAAACAGTAGTGGACCCAATACTGAGCCTTGAGGAACTCCACTGTACACCTCGGCCCAAGTTGAAACATAATCTCCCATAACGACTCTCTGCCTTCTATTAGACAGGAAAGCTTGAAACCAATTAAGTGCCAGGCCACTAATACCATATGCTTTAAGTTTCAAGATAAGCCTTTGATGTGAAACAGTATCAAATGCTTTTGAAAAATCAAGTAAAACTACATCAACAGGAATTCCTTGATCAACGTTTCTTGTAATATAATCTAGTGTTTCAAGTAAATTGGTTGTGCATGACCTGTTTTTAACAAACCCGTGCTGTTCATTAGCTATAATATCATTTTCGTGAAGATATTTTTCTAACTTGTTTTTTATTATTCTTTGAAGTATTTTAAAACTAATACAAGGAAGTGATATAGGTCTATAATTCCCAGAATCAGTTTTGTCACCTTTTTTATATAGTGCAGTTATATTTGCTGAACTAAATTGATTTGGTAGTTGACTTTTTTCTATTGACTCCATAAAAATTAGTGTTAGAGGAAGAGCAAAAGCAGTAGCACAGTTTTTTAAGATATATGGATGCAATTTGTCAACTCCATATGCTTTGTTTTGATCAAGATTTTTAAGCCTTTCAAGAACATCATCATAATGAATATCTTCAGGAATTAAGTTAAAGGTGGTATGATTTATTCTTGTTTTAAAAAATGGAATGCAGTTTTTACTTTCTTTTACAAAAATGTTTTGGAAGTTTATATTCAGTAGATCAGCGATTTTTTTAGGATCGTGAGTTATTTCACCACTTGGTTGCCTCAGAGCTTTTATAGAGTCTTTTTTCATATTGTTGAGAATTCATATATCTATATAATAATTTTGGGTTCTTTTTAGCTTTACCAACAATCATTAACTCATACTTTCGTCTTGCCATGGAAATTTCAATTGAAACTCTTTTTGACAATTGTTTATAAATACTACAAAGATTTGAGTTTTTCCATTTACTTGAACAATTTATGTATCTTAAATTCTGTTTTTTTTCTAATGAGTGAGATTAGGTCTTTGTTTAGCCACATTTTCCTAGATGATGAATTTACAAATGAGGTATTTATAGGTACATATAAGTTACATGATTCTTCAGTATAATAAATTAACTCATCATACATTTCTTGAACACTTTTGGTATGAAAACACTGAAGCCAATCAACATTTGTAAGGAAATCTCCAATACTATTATAATCAGCTTTTCTATATACAAATTTATTTTCCACTGTATTTACATTCTTTGTTTTACTTTTAAAAATAAAATCAAAACATAGTATCAAATGACCTCTGGTTATGTTTCCTAAAACAAATTTTCTATTGATGGTACTTATATTTGCTGACTGAGTCGTGAATATTAAATCTAAAATGTTTACGGCAAATTTATTTGTTGTTTGATATGTTGGTAAATTTACATGCTGATATAAGTAATTGTCATTTATTATTCGATAGAAATCATGCTCAATGCCTGATGGTCTTTTAATAGAGTTTATAGATCCATTGGACCAAATTATCTCAGGAAAATTAAAATCTCCAACTATATTTAGATCTTTAAGTCAACATATTCTTTTGCAGTTTTAAATACATTTTCAATATCCATCATATCCATGAAATCACAAGGTCAATAAATGCATCCAAAGAGATATATATCATGGCCAAACTGGACAACAGCCCAGACATGCTCTATTTGACTCAATATAAATGCATTGTCATTAAGTTCATATGAAATTATTTTGGAATCAATATAAATACATACACCTCCACCTCGACGACCATCACATTTGTCTTTTTTATATAAACAATAACCATCCAAATTGCAGAGAGAAGTAGGTTTGAACCATGTTTCAGTAATGCTAATAATTGTAGGATTGTAAATTGCAACTACTAGTTTAAACTCATCAAATTTGTTGTCAAGAGATGTGGCATTTAGGTACATGCAATTTATTTTTTCAATATTACTCATAGATAACAGACGACTGCCTAAATTCGATTGGTTTCTTTTTAAATTTTTGGATCTGATTTCCACGGATACCATACCAAAAGGGGTCTGTCTCCTTAAGGGCATTATTAAGTTTATTTCGTTCTGTTCTGAGTACGAAATCCTGTTGACGTTCAGCATCTGTTAAATCTGGAGATATGTAGATATTTTTAAAACTTCTTTTTAAAAGCAATTTTAATTTTTTGGATGAAATGAGTATTTTGTTTCGTAGATTGGAATCAGCCAAGTTAACCAACAACGGACCTGGCTTGTCGGAAATTTTACTTCTTAATCGTCTCACATTTTCAAAATTTATGTCTTGAATTCCAATTTCTGTAAAAATTTCCAACACTTTTGCTTTAATTTCAACTACTTTATCGTCTAAAGAAACTTTATCAGATTCTGACACTCCATAAATAATAATATTTTTAGCTCTCTTTTTACGTTCATTTAACTCATTTATAGTAGAATTTGCTATTATAAGTTGATCGTTTGGTTTCTTAACTTGTTTCCCTGATTTTTGAACTTGAATCCAATCATTTGTGCTTGATTGTTTGACTAAAGAACTAGTTTGCGCAATGCCAAATTTCAATTGATTTA